>NW_016690276.1:0-129922 GCF_001604755.1 Lepidothrix coronata | reverse complement strand
AAATTTTGCAGTTTCCAAAGGTATAAGTTATACATTTATACCGTCCAGTCTGAAAATGCCTTCACTGAAAGGGTGATGATGGTCCTAAGGATGAGTGCAGTGATGTAGTGGAGGAATTTCCCACCCTCTACATCTACTTGTAAGGAGATGCACAGATACGTTTTGCACAGTGATCCTACAGATTGAGCTGAGCAGTCAAGAATGAAATGAGTAGGAGCTAATTTGGCTGCTTAAATGAAGTAAATTTGGCTTGTACATAGTGTGTGGATAGTAATTTTAATAGCAGTTTGAGAAAGGCATCAGTCTACTGCATAATTTTGCTGCATTTCGTGCCACCTACTCTTTATCTCTGCAAGAAGACTGTCTTTAATGGCATTTGAAGAAGTGCAGAAGCGTTCTTGAATGCTTTTAATATCCTCATATTAAATTTTCTTAAACAAAATCAGATTTCATATCCTGGGCAGGCCTTAACTTGTTTTACCTGAAGGAACAAAACACACAATACAAGGGAACTAACTGAACTGAGACTTTGATCTAGGTCATCCCAGCAGAGAGCAAGGATGGGGGAAAAGAAGACTCATTCTGATTTTCAGAAGTTCATCTGAATTTATACACTAAAGGTAAAGATACAACTGTACTAAACAAAATACAAACAAACATTACCTAAGCCTGCTCAAGTTCCCTTTTCTTACATCTCACTCATTAATTGTTACTGTGTGTCAGCCTTACTTTTGTTACTGGCAAGGCTCTAAAGATTACAGATTTACTGAAGTCTTCACTCAGATTAACTAAGTCAACAGTAGCAAAATATTTTTTTTCTATTATCAAGGTGTCTTTTGTTCTGTGTTAAAATAGTCAACCTACCTACAATTTTACTTGGGAAAAAAATCAATTAAAAACTTAGATGTCAATTATTTCAGAAATGCATTTCTATCTAATTTCTTCAACATCAAGATGGTTACAACTTAATGAAAGAACTGCTTCCTTCAAAGACTTAACTTCTTTTGTCGGTGGAGAACCTTTAAGCAGCTTGGAATTTTCTAACATTTAGAAAGTAGAATAGTAGTGCTAAAATGTTGAAACTGAATATACTAATCTACTTTATTCAAAATAAGAATTTGAGAGTTTTTATGGGGGATAACATTGGGGAAATACTTTTGGGCCTGAAGAAAGACACATTTCTATTATAAAAAACTCTGATAATGACAGGAATCTATGATAGATTGCAAGATAAAAATCAAAAGCAATTCAATTGATAGGATTAAAAAATGATGATATTGATAAATTGACACATAAATGGTTGCAGCCTATACTAAAGGTGCAAGTGAAATAGTTTAGCACAGTATGTACTTTGGACAAGATCCTAATTTTACTGTAGGAAAATTTATTTTTAATACAAAAGGCCCATTTTCTTTCACAGAGCAAAATTATTACTGGAAATAATTTCAGTAATACAACTAAAATATTTTAATTTAAAGCACTAAATTAAATCACTATACAAAATAATTTATCAGAAAGGAAGGTACTGGAATTGTGGTGGTTGCTGGAACCAGTTGGTCCATCAGCGCTTTCACATTTTCTAACTTACAAAAAAAGGCAGCAATGAGAAAAAAATAAAGGATTAACACATATCAGAATCTATATTCCATTACTCCTCAAGCATCATTAACTGCTATGGAAACATCACTTCGAGTTGTGATACACATCTTGAAAAGGAATGATCACCACATATGAAAAAATACCACCAGGGAAAGAAATTGTTATTTGCATAAGTTTCAGTTTTGCAGAAGGATGCGCAAAACATATCAATAATCTCTTCCTAATATGAAATTAATTCTAATTTAAGTGTTGAACTCCTACCTACTTTAGTGTTTAATACTAAATGTTATATTAAAATGTCTAATAGTCACTGCTGTAAGCAGTTAAACTGAGCAGTTAAACTGAGTTTTTATTTTATGTCTGTATGAGCCAAGAAAAAAAATAAATCTCACACTGCAGTAGATCCTCTCAAGAAACTTGAGGAATGGGACTAGGATCTTCCAGAAGAAATTGCAACCACCCGCAGCTGCAGTGACACTGACTGGACGGATTACCCCTGGACTTCCACCCCATATCTGCATTAGCAGTTTTGACTCCTTACTAAAACAGGCACGGAAGCTAATGTTAATGTTCCCTTCTTCAGGGTCTTCTGGGATTCTTGGGCCAACTCTCTTTTATAAAATCCAAACTGATGTTGGAATTTTTGTTTTATTTTTAAAAATATTTCACATCTACAGACCCTTCTAAAGAATGGCTTTCTCAAACATCACAGAATCACAGAATATTTAGAGTTGGATGGGATTTCAGAATGTCATATTGTCCAACCTGCTGCTCAAAGCATAGTGAATACTGAATTCAGACTTCTTCACTCTGTAATCCATTAAAAAGTGATTCCAGCTCCTCTTTTCATGCCATTAATTTCTTTGCCCCTCCCTCTGTGCAAGTTCCTCTTCCGTCAATAGAGAACCCGGGAAGAGAAAATGTACAGTGCTAACATCTGGGAAATGCATTCGGTTTATCAATAAAATAGCAGGAAAAGTGGAGGAAGTGACATAATTAGTTACTATTTATAACAATCTGGCAAAATTGGTCTCTAGGGGATGCTAAGAAAATAATGTCATCACGTGTACAAGAAAAACACGTGTTGTCATAGATCAAAAGCCTAGTAAAAGAATTACAAACAGGCAAAACAAAGTGTCAAGACGGATGATTTCTCCTGAAATAGGGTAGTGAAGAGTTAGGGAGGCATTCCAGTACTAGCAAGAAGAGGGAATGGGTCGGCAAACAACTCTCATGGCAATGGAAATAATGAGAGAGGCCTCAAGTGAGAGATGACGATCTGAAACTTCTCTCTCTTGTTCCTTACTGAAAGTGGAGGAGGAGATAGTCTAGGAAACCAGCAACATAGAATTTTAAAAAGAACTGTACGAAGCAAAAAAAGATTATAGAAATTGCTTGCTGCACTAGGATGGCTACTGAAATCAAGAATTTAATACAGTTTAAAGAAACGTACACAGGTAATACCTCTATTCAGAGTTGGTTAATTTAAAATCAGGTTGCATTTAAAATCTTTCTATTTGTTGTATTAATCCCAAAATATGTACACAGCACCCCCCCCCAAAAAAAAAAAACAACAAACCAACAAGCCAACTTCCTGAAAAATACCCAAACCATGCAATTAGTTAGAAAGTGGACAGACTGCTCAGTATATGCTACATGAAGAATTTTTTTTTACACCTTTTCCTGATGTATGTGATAGTAATCACTGATCAGGTAGATTATTCATCTGTCTTGCTCAGCGGACATTACTTGTAGATTACTGAATTCAGAATGCCATAGAGGCTGGTAGAAAGACTTAATATTTGTCACATGTCACATCTAAGGATAATGTGTCACTGAATGAGCTACTGGTCTGAAACTCATTCCTTGAAGAAAGGCATATGTGTTACGTTAGTAACATAATTATTAAGTTCTTACCCAGAAATCAAGGACAAAATAACATGGTGTCTAAACTACATTCTCAAATTAAATAATGAAACTTAAATAATTTAAACCCAGTATTTTAAAAAATAATTATTCAAAAATATTAATCATAATTTTTTTGAGATTTTAACACTCAATGCATGCAAAAAATACCTTTTAGCTGAAAAGATTATAGTTGTCTTCATAGCTACCTGGTAGTTAAATACAGACTCATAATTTCTTAACAAAAATACTCTCAGCTGCAAGCCTTTTCAATGTGTGTGTGTGTGTATGTGTGTTCCTTATCCCATGGCTGGTGCTTTTAGGTGCTGGTTTGTTATTGAGAGGAATTGTCCTATTCATCATTTTCTATCCTTCTAATTTAAGAATTTATTATGTAGGCAGGGTACAAAAATCAATAACACCTGACCTGAATGAACCAGATATTACACACAACAAATCGCTGAAGTGAGCATTCTTCCATAACTTAAAAATTTAACTTTGAAAATAACTTTTAAAGTGCTCATCCAAACCCATCATGATGACTTATGAATATTTGATGCATCTGAAGAAAACATGTCTATTTTCAAAGCAATTTTCCATAGAAAAAAAGATCATTAAATTAGTTAGATAATGCACCTAAACTGGAGAAATCTGTCCAGTTCTCCTCTCAGCTGTAGAAAATATCTGTTCCAAAATTGGCTGAGTCACTGAGCTGGATGGTGCAGTCTTGTGACACTGCCATTTGTGTCACACTTACTCAATCACACAAAAACCATCAATTCAGCACCTTTCAGGCACACTGAATGAACTCAAAAAAGAGGGACTGTTGTCTTCTCCAGGTCCCCTTCTCAAGTTCTTCACTCTACAAAACTTCTTTTGACAAGTTTTACATTTATGAATAGCAAGTCATTCTTGCCAAACCTCTGACCTACATTCACCACCACTTCAGCTTCTGACCAGCAAATATATGCCAACAGAGATTCACCATGCAGTAAACAAATTCACAGAATGCAAGTCATACATGTTGCTTCTTGAATTGCCATCTTGTATTTCTACAGTTCAGAAAAATCAAGAGAACTTGCTAAAAACTTTTATGCTTCTCGTACACTGGCAGAATAGAAAGCTGGATAAGTTCTCCCTTTATCAGCTAACTATAACAAAGACATTATAAATAAACCTGCAAATGTTAATGGATTTTAGAAATATATTTCTCTGAGGTACTGTGAAATGCTGCCAGAACCATAAATGTTCACAAGCAAAACATAATCTATTGGAAGACTATAAAGCTGTAATGTGACTGCTTTCAACAGAATGATGGATTTGACAAAAATCACCCTTCTAAATAAATACTTACCATAGTCATTATCGTAAAAAATAATGAATTTCTGCCAGGCATATTCTGTGACCACCCTCAAGATGACATCATTTAAGTAGACAGGGGGGCGGACGGAGAGTGTGTAGTCATCGTTGCGGTTGCTCCTGGTGAGCCCGCAGCCACTCCTTGGCGTTCCTGCTGTCGAGCGCTGGATGAAGAGGTGAGGGATGTGCATGGCATCTGCCAGTGACTGCAGGGATCCCGCTGAGGTGCAGCCAATGGAGCTGACAAGGGCCAGGATGCCTTGGTTCATCAGGTCACAGGCTGTAAAAAAACACAGCAATATTTCAAGTGAGAATGGTTCAGTGCACAGGGCCTATTTTGCTGTTGAAACATAGACACTGCGAGTTGAAACACCACAGGCTCCGTCAAGTACAATACGGATAAATCGAGTAATCCATACCTAAAATTCATTAAAATCACAAGGCTTGTCTATTCACTTCAAGGTATCTTGTGGTGAAAGCTGGAAGATTGATCTGTCTATCCTGTCCAAAAATGAATTCTCCCTTAAAAACAAGACTCACCACTGGCACTTCTCAGAAACATTAAGAACTGATTTCGGCTATGGAATTAACATGACCACCCAAGGAGAAAAGCACTCCTCAAAGTCTACCACAACAGCTCCATGAATAGTATACAGAGAAAGCCTGAAGAAATAACAGCTCAGGCTTGCTGTCAACTTTTGAAGACAGCTGAATAGGATTACGTACATTAACTTGTCCATGGAAAAATCTCTTGTTACTTCTTTTTCTTTCAAAGACAAACACCCCTCCCCTTCCAAAAGCTAGTCTTATAAATAGCAAAATATTTGCAAAATTCAGTGAACAGTTTATCTATATTAACTTTCCTCCCTTCCTTAAGAAAGGCATGAAGTTGACTATGAAAAAAATAACACCTTGTAACTAATGGTGGTTTTAATGAAGGCTGAGTTACAACAGACAGTTTGAAGTACAATACTAATGACATCTACGTTAATACTAAAGGTGTTTATCGTGATTAATGTCAATGCAATCAGTAAATATCAAAGGAAGTAATAATTATTAGGTCTGTAATTTTGAAGGGTTATCCTGTGAAATAAAGCAGAGTCAAGTGTTTATTCTGAGTTTCTAGCAGACTGGAGAGCTCAAACGAAGAAACAACATGGACCTGTAGCATAATTCCCCAGAGCATACCTGAGGCTAAATTTTGAAACACTCAATTTGCCACTGGCAAAGTTACACAAGCAGTTAACCTGCATTTACACATGTAAATTAGGTAATGGGATGGTAAAGACTAATATGAATTTGCATATGAATATCTAATACTAAACTGTACAATTATTTATTTTTCAGGACTATTCTGCAACAGGTGCAGGCAAACCCAAGAAACTCACTTGTGCGAATATATTCCCTTAACAATACCAAAGCATATTTGTAATGGGTTTGTTACCTTCCCTGGGAGGGAAAAGGAACTAGATTGATCACCTAATTCCTATTGTGCCAATAAGGTATTCCATACCATGTTATGTCAGCTCAGATATAAAAGAGACAAGAAGGAAGCGAGGTGTCTCTCTCTTCTTCCGGGATGGCTGCCCTGTAGACAGTTATACCTGTCTGAGACATTGCTTCTCATGGGAAGTAGAATTTTACTGTTAGTTTCCTTTGCCTGTGTGTTCGTAGTGTTATTAGTTCTTTTCCTTTTCTCTGTGTAAATATAAAACTGCCTTTCTTGGTAAATCCCGAGTTTTCTCGGGGTTTTTTTCCATCTCCCCTTTTCCCTCGGTGGGGGTGGTGGGATTTGCACAGCCTCAGTGGACACCTGGCACTCAGCCTAGTGCCAGACCTGTTGTCTCATATAATATGGCCCTTACGCACAGTGAATAACATCTTATTTAGCAAATACTGATTGATCTCAACGGGAATATTTACAGTGTGAGGAATGGAGTTCCACACTCAGGCCCATATGGAGATTGACTTTGAAGCCAAAGGATAGCACCAGAGGTCAAGACTGCAGAGAATCACCTTCTCCTAAAGCCAGTGTATTATTCTCATTGAGTTACAGAGATCTGGAACATGCAATGGCAGATTGCCAGGGCCTACTGATGCTGCTGCTGAGGCTCCGTCCATTGTGAACACTTCTGAATTCTCTCATGCAGTTAAATATGGGAGGGAGAGCATTCCCACAGAGAGTTTTCAAAGAGTTTTGGCTTACAGAGGTTTTTCCCTCTGTATACACTCTGAACACTGCTTAGGTCTGGACTTAAGGTTAAAGGTAATATATTTTCCATAACCACAAGTATCCTTTTTCAGAAAAGTAACAAATATGATTGGTAACTGGACCAAAAAATTGTCAGAATCTCACAAGTTTCTAAAATTTGGAACATTTCAAAACAACCTTAATAGCTATTCATCTTTTATGCTGCTTGTTACAATCCTTTATCATCACTTCCCAAGAAGATAAAAGCCCTGTCAAGTTAAATTTTTAGGAAGCTGCTGAATCTCTTTCTTGATATGGTTTTCCTGTACCAAGGGCTGCAATATCTAGGTTGCACATCCCAGTGAGAATGCTACTGCTTGAGAAACAAACTATTTTTTGTTGATATATTGCTAGATATTAACAGAACTGATCTGAATAAAATTGATGTTAGATTTTGCAAAAGCCTGCTTTTAATTAAAAAAAAAATTAAGTTCTTATGGCCCTGATGCCACCTGTTCAAATAAAATATGTAGTGTGACACTGATCTCTCAAACATGACTTTTACAAATAAAGTAAAGTCAAACTGCATTAGAAAAATTGTTTGAAAAATCTCTAAATTTCCAGGCACACTTTCAGTCTCGGAATACCCAGTACACTCCCTGTAATGCTGTGAAGTGGGAAACATGGTTTTTATGAAAATTGTTGTTGAAACATGAAGGGGAAGAAAACAGCATGGAACATTTAGCTCCACAGGGTCGAATGTTAATACTGGCAAACAAACTGAATAAAGAATTAAAATCTTTTCCCTTGACACTGCATCACATTTGTTACAATAGCCTCAGGACTGAAGTTGCCCGTGTGTCTCTTTCTTCCATGATATGCTTATGAGAATCATGTGTGCTGTATTGGGGCAATATGCATTTAATTATGCTCACAAAAAGACCTTACTCCTGTACACTTAGAGACTATTTAATACACAGAGAGTTAGCTGCTGGAGAAAGGACTGATATCTCAGAGGTTTTTCTAGAAAATGAGTGTGTGAGTTGAGAGTTCACCTCTGAGCCAGACTGACTGGATTATTCTTTGAATAAAAATATAACTACTACAATATATACACATTCAAAGTAAAGCCTATACAATATGTCAAACTATTATGTACAATATTCATACATTCCTCAGCCAAGCAGAACTTTTGTCATCTCCAGCAGAAGAGTTGATTGATAAAACCCATAAGACTTTGAACTGCATGTTCTCTTAAGCCTTTTCTCCCCTCACTAACAAAAGCTTTATTAAATCTTTTTCCTAGTGATCCAAATCTTTCAACTGTATCTTATCAATTAACTAAAAGCCATAACTCAAACATATTTGAAATTCTGGTTGCATTCCTCTCTTGAGCTTGAAATACACAAGTTCTGTTTTGCCCCATCTGTGTTAAGAAACTCACATACTCACATATACACACACACATATATATATGTATATACTGAAATGCTATCCTGGCATTCAAACCTCTGTTGCAATTTAATTTACAATGACCTCCTTAGAGGTTGTATTTCCAAGCTGGTATTTAGTCTACTGCCAGTATGATCAAGGAGTATTATTTTGCTATCAACTAAAGAAATAAAATGATTGCTGTGTCTGTAAAGTCCTCAGCCATGACAGTAAAAATGCCAAAATCAAATGGATTTGTACACAGCCCTATTTCAAATTTAACAAATAAAGATCAGAATATTAGTAAAGTGTTTATAAAATACTGATTCTTACTATAAGTTATATTTAAACATATGCTGTCCAGATATTAATTCATCCTCTTAAGCACCAGATAGCAGATGCTATTGACAATTGCATCTTCACCAATTAAAGGAATAAAACTGATCCCAGAATTTTGCACGTTGCTTAGAGAGAATATCAAGAGTGTCTATAAACTAAGATAATTTAAAATGTTTCTCCATTGCATATATACATAGCACATACAGCACATGCTGGCATGCACCAGGCATCATGTTTAACTCTTCAGCTTATCTTGTTTTTTTCAAAATGCAGTTACTGAATTTTCAACACTGGTGGGCCAATCGCCAGTAACAAAAAAAGCAATCTTTTAGAGTAAAATCTCTTGTTAGTTTGGCAGGCATTTAAAGAAAATAAAAAACGTAATTTTGTGTTTAGTATGCTATTTTTTTAAAATAAAGAGCACAGCCAATGCAATTTGAAATAAATAATTTACATCTAGGCTATCAGCTTCTACAAGCACTTCCAGCAAAGCAGAATTTAAATGGCTATGGTTACAAATGTGTGCTTAAAATGAGTTCTCTGTAAAATGGAAACAATGGTAGGTCCTTAAATAACTACTAGCTGTTATAATTTAGAAAGAAAAGAAAAAAAATCTCTAAATACGAGTAAGTTAAAAACAGATGTAGGAATAAATAAGAAACACCAAAAAACTGAGCTACTGAGAATTAATTATTGCTATGAAAATGAGAATTTTCTTACTTATTCTCCCTTATTTTTCCTGAGACTAAGTCATAACACATCACGCTCATATACCACAAACTGACAAGCCAAACAAAAAAAAAAATAGTATAAAATCTCTGGAGACTTCTATAGCAGTCCAACTTTTTTCCCACTTAAATTGCTGGTTAAACAAAGTCAGATTACCTCTTAACATTATGTTTTTTGAAAATGCTAAATGCTGTGCATAAAGAGTGAGTAGGATCCCTTTAAACAATCAAAGATGTATTTTACGGTCCTTTTCATCTTCTATAATTTAAAAACTACCAGCCTCCTTTGCAGAATTGTAGTGTTGTTTGACTGAGATGATGTTGAGTGAACAGAAATTTGATCTACACTCTGCTCCCAGAATCGTGGTCCCATGGGCTTGACTTGTACACCCCAATGTCATTCCCCTGGATGTCCTCTTCAAAGCAGACATAATTTCAATCTCATTGCTCCTGGAGGTTTTCCACATATTATCCACATACAGTAATGCTTCAAAGCTATTTATCTGAATGTGAAACTGGGAGAGAAAACCTCTCCTGACTGATCTCTCTGGTTTGGGACAGAGAATGATGAGTTATAAACAGTTTGTTTCCTTGTGCATCTGCTCTGTGTTTGAAAGCGCAATGCACCAACAGCTGAATCTATGTTCCCTGGAAGGATACTCAGATTCGTTCCCCATTCCATCCAAATGGTCAGGAACCTACAATCTGGTCAGATGTCAGGGAGAATAATCTAGTCCATAGGGTTTTCCCCAAAGATTAGCCATGAAGAGAGTATTAACTGATTTGTTATTGCATATCAGAAATTTATCATCCCTTCCATCACCCTACTTGCACTAATCCACATCCTAATCAGGATAAATAGCTGATTCAAGGGGCAAAATATAATTCCAGGTGATTTGAGCACCTATAAATGGATATTAGGCAATCAGAACTTCTATGTATATTTGAAAATATAAGCTATTATTTCTTGTTTACTTTGAGAATATGCTGTTGGTTGCTCCTCAAATCCTTTCTTAGTTTCAGGGTGCTGATGAAGACCGAGGGATCATAGCGTGCAAATTCCTTCATGCAAAGGGTGAGGAATAAGGTTCAAGTCTGCATTCCTTTTACTGAGAAGTTCTGCTCCCCCCTCATCAAATGGCCATGCCAGCAAAAATGCAATTTTCTTTTGTCTTTGTCACCTTTAAACAACACTCCCCAAAATTTTTATCAATTCATTGCAGAAAGATCATGTATTCACATAAAAACAGTCATGAAAACTGACAGATAAAATACAGGTCTTTCAGTTTGGTGTTCATAACCTCAGATACAAGAAGTAGAATGAAATGTGATTATAAGACCCATGATCAAGTGAGATTGCCCTCAAATTTTCAATAAATCTTTTTAGTCACTTTTGGATAGCAATTCTGCTATTGCAAATTATTTTTCCTTCTTAACACAGTGGTTCATCCCTGACTTAGAACTGAATTATTTTGAGAAGAGTGACAGCACATTTTTAATATATCCTGAAAACCCTTCAGAAGGAAATGAGGATAAGACGGGGGAAGGGAGAATTATTGACTGGATTTTAAAGAATATTCTCCTCTGCAATGCAGATAAGAGAGTCTATCCTGTTCCTTTTCTTGGTAGGGTTATAGAATGCCACTTCATTTACATCTGCTCTGTAAACATTAGTCAATCTTCTCCTCCCGCCAATACATTACACACAATTCGGACTGCTAACAGTATTTTAAATTCACTTGTAATTAACCTTTAAGGGATTTTAGTTTGTCCTGACTGTAAAACAAACTTGTGTTTGAGACTTAACAGCTGTGCTTTCTAAGCCTTGGGATTTCTTTGTTTGGGAAAAATAATCCAAACTTCTCATATCTAACAGCAAAAAACTATTACCAGAAAGCGTATTTGCATCTTTGTTGCACAAAACACCACAATCATCTTAGAATTTTTTGATATTGAAAAACATTTTGTGAGAGTCTTTTCTGGGTCAGATTTCTTTATGGCAAAGTTAAATCCATCTCATTAAAACTTAATAACTCATCTGAGCCTTGAACAAATAAACTAGAAGTCTCACAAGTTTGGAGGGAAGCAAGATTTATAATAAAAGGTATTTTGACGACATCTCTTGCAGGATGCAATGAGAGAGCTTCAAAGTGGTACAGCTTGCAAAGGCTATCAAACAGAAGGCTCCACAAGTTCTCTTTTTAGACAAATGCCCTGATTTATTTACTTTTTCCTGCAAGATCTTCTGTTCAACTCTACAGAGGCATAAAAAGGGTATGTCTTGCCAGATTACCACATCAGGCAGAGAAGCAGCAGTACAACTTATATTTTTTAAATCTGGTTTCACCTGGCACTCAAAAATTGTACCCAGGCTTTGTGTCAGAGAAGTAATGGTTCCTAGCCCTTCAAGAAGCCTCAACTTCTCTGAAAACCTTTTAAACGCCCCCCCCCCCATCATTTTAAAGAAGTTACACAGCCACAAATCTTCAGCTGAAGAGTGGCTTTAGCTGCCATCTCTGCTAGCATGTGAACATGAGCATACTCTCCAAAATTGCCATGCTTTCCAGAGTGTTTATGGTTGAGACATTAAAAGAGGCCATAGTGCTGACAGGTCTGGAAAGTAGAAGCTGTGCCAGGCAGCACAGTTGTAGAAAGGTTTGATATGAGTGCTAATGGGTGAAAAGGCCATGGAAAGAAGGAAGTTACATCAATTAAAGTCAGGCAGTAACATTCACTGGAGAAAAGTCTAGAGACACACCATAAAATTGACCTCCAGGATCCTGGCATTCCAACAGGGATGTCTATCTGAAAAGCTGATGCAACCTATTGGAAAATAAGAAATGTAAGGAAATGAAAGCATAGATTCCAAGAATGACTCCAGAATACCCTCTTTTATTTGTGCTGAACCCTCACTGACATAAGCCAGATCTCACCTATTGCCAGCATCCTCGCTCGAAGTGTTGCATGAGCAATTTCCATTCATCCATTCAGCAAACTGAAAACTTTTCATTTCAAATGCAACCATTGGTAGATTACACTTGATTACCGAATTTATGATGAAGTACATATTACCTTAGAAAGCTTCATAAAACAGTTTGGCAAAATAAACACTTGAAGAAAAGTACAAAGATCAGTGTTTACAGAGTCATTGTGCTGTCTACTCTTTTATCTGGATCCGAATCATGGGTCATTTACCGCCACCACCTGCGACTCCTAGAACACTTCATCAGTGCTGCCTCTGTACGATCCTAAATATCCACTGGTCAGATTATGTGACCAATACATCTGTTTTAGAACAAGCAGCAGTCACAAGCATTGAGGCCATGTTACTGAGAACACAGCTGCGTTGGACAGGGCACGTCTCCAGGATGAAGGACCACCGCCTCCTTAAGATCGTGCTCTATGGTGAACTTGCCACTGGCTGCTGCAAGAGAGAAGCCCCAAAGAGAAGATACAAGGACTCCCTGAAACAACATCTCAGCCTTGGCTATATTGATCAACATAACAGGTCTACTCTGGCCTCCAATCAGGAGGTCTGGAGACACACCATCTATAACGCTGCTGATGCTTTTGAGAAAGCACGCAGGATCACTCTTGAGGAGAAATGGCAACGCAGAAAGAATCGTGCCCTGCAGAATATACCACCTAAGGAGTCCTTCTGCTGTGCCTTTTGCAACCGGACATGCCTGTCTTGTATTGGCCTTTTTAGCCACCAGCGCGCTTGAAACAAACGTGGGTAGAGCCCTTCCCAAATCTTCGTTCGCGAAGCCCAGCCATGATGAGTATACCGTGCAACTTCCTCCATCCCTTACTTTGTTCCTCCATCCTTGCACTGTTGCTGAATCTTTTAATTTCCCTAACCAGCACTGTGTGAGAAGTTATTAAGCAGCACATACTGTCTGATACCCTTTCAATATCTAGCCTGCCTGCTGCAGAGCAGACAATTGCTGAATAGCAGCAATTATATGAAAACAAAGAGGCTGAGTCTTAAAGCAGCTTAATATAAAACTAAATACAACTTTATCTAAAGATAACATCCTGATAAAATCACAGGGATTTACTCTAGTTCTGTGTTCTCTGGAAGTCTGAGCAGAAACACTCAGGGAAAAAACATCAACAACAAAACCTGTTCAAAACTTGAGCATCAACATTTCTCATTTTATGAACTTGCTCAAAACAAGCCAGGGTAACTTCCTTATTAAGAGAATAAAACACTGAACTTAATGCCATTTGGCAAAAATTACAGTTTCTTTGCCCCCTGTAAGTCAAACTGTCAGCAAGTTTTCCCTTCCATCCTTTCTATTTTGATTCTAACTTTACCTTTCTATCTGCTTTTTTGTCCCCTGAGCATTGGTTTTCATCATCCTCCTATTGCCTGTTCTCTTTCCTTAGAATCTGCTCCAGCCAAGCAAAGCAATTTGCTTTTCCTCTTTGTGTTTCCTCCTCCATCTCTTCTTTTTCAACTTCTTTTCCCCCACCTACTTCACCCCATCTCCTCTAATGTCAAGAAACAAGATCTAGAGGACTTGGCACTGGACTGAGAATCTGAAGACTCATATCCTGGTCCTACCTCTGCCATCACTTTGTCACAGGATTAATTTTAGATTAGTAATCTCATTTCCCTTGTGCTTTGGTGACTACGATACTTTGACACCTTTGTAAAACAGTTTTGAATGATCTAAATACAAGATATTACATTTGTGTTCCCCTCAATCGTTTTTTCAAGGTTAGGAGGCCCATTTCTTAGCATAATTCACATTGCCAGACGTTCCTTTACATCTCCTCTTTTTTCTGAATGCTCATGTTTCATAGCCCCCCTTTTCTTGCCCAAACTATTAATACAGAGACAACAGGCTCTGCTGGAGAGATGCAGTGTGAAGCACAATACCACAACCTAGTCCAGGGCAGACAAAAGAACACACAGCTGGTAGCATTAGTTTAATTGGAAGCCCTACAATGGCAAGAGCTGCCTGTGCTGCCCTGGATGAGCTTGGCATTCTTCCAATCATAGATATTACTGAACAATACTGTTCAAAATAAGACCATCCCCCAAAGGAAGAAAAATCTGTGAACAGCAATCTGGGAGAGCTTTCTTTCCTACGGTGCAAACAGCAAAAATTCAGGGAATGTTCTGCTAAGGGAACAGTCAAGCAACTTTTTTTTTTTTTTAATGTGACGTTGTAGACAGAATAAAGTCTTCTCATAACCTAAAAAAGGCACACATTTAATTCTAAGAAAATCCAACCCCTCCCGCCCAAAACACCCCAACAAAACCGTTAAAACACCAAACAAAAGAACAGAACAATTTGAAGAGCAAACAATACTAAGGCCAGATCTTGCATTTGCCACAAAAAAGGGAAACAGACTCTACATCAAGACAAAGAGCTTTGTACGGGAATAAGCAGAAGGCAAGGAAGACAGTACATCAGTTGCAAAAAATACATGGCTGCAAAAAACCTGAGAATTCTTTAGGAGTTCAGAACATCAGTTCCATTAGAAACTTAGCCACTCAAGAAAACCTCAGATGAGTCAAAACAACTATCACCATTATTATTTGCTAAGAATAGACATTGTGCTTATTTTGCTGACTGACACACAGAATAACAAGCGTGATAGGAACTAAAAAAAAAATAAACTACCTTTTATAGAACACTTTTTATTTGCAGCTCTGAAAATGCTCTGCAAAGATGCTCAGCATCTTCATCTCCATTTCACAGAATAAAAAACCAGATGTGCCAAGAGGAGTTTCTCGCCCAAGGTTAGAAAGCAAAGCAGGGAAATTGTTTTGCATGCCAAGCTTGAACATGCACAAAGGCTGAAAACAAAGTTCTTTGTTGCAACTTTTCATTGTTTGTTTTGTGCATTAGTGTGCCATTGAAAGCATTTTATGTTCTGAGGCCAATATAACTATGCTTTATAAAAAAGAAAGATGTTTGAAGGCAAAGCGAGGCTGCCTACAACAATAGGATAAAGTGATAAAGAGTTCCAGGTCCACAGCGACCCCAAAGCACTGTTGATTACGAGAAATGGGGGGTTTGTGCCACAATATTGAGACACAAGCATGCATGTAATGGGGAGTGAAAACAGGAAAAGAAAGCAGAGCTGTAGGTGGGACACAAAGTATTGACGGATAACACAAAACGCTAGCAGACATGAAGAATGTATTATAAGCAGAAATATTCAACAAAGGATGAACATTTCACAAGGAAAATTACAGAATAAAGTGTTCAACTGAAGGGAAATTGTAAGGTATTGAGATAAGGGTGGTGGCAGGACAGAACCATGCATGGAAAATTCAACTCTTGGGAAATAAACACTCATGATCAGGAGTTTTGAAAAAAAAAAAAAAAGACACATACTTCTGTCAGAGGAGTCTAGCATCTCAACTCACATTACTTACAAACATTCTTAACATGGTTTCATACCTGACGTGGATGTGGAGTGCTATCGGTTCTAACAACCTCAGATAATCTACATATTCACTAACAACTATATAACATGTTGAAACCCAGAGCAACACATTTACAAAGGGCTGAGGGTTCAATGCTTACATGGTGAACGTAAGAATTCAGAAATGTTAAAACAGTACTAGTGGAAAACATGTGGGTAACAAAATAAGGGAACACAGTTTTTTGCAAGGAACAGCAATAAAGGAATAAAAAGAATAGAGGTATGTAATCACAGCTTTGAGGTAATATAGAAGAATGTTACATATTAGTCGGTAAGTGATGAGTAGGTGAGATTTGCAGCTGGGAAGTTATAAATCCTTTTAGACATTGAGGAGCAGGCTGCAGGTTTCTGCAATGTGGGAGTAATGGAAGAGAGCAGAAGATACAGCAAGGAGGCTGGTGACAGTGATACTGTATTGTATTTACTGTGCAAACAGTCAATACATTGACAAAGGTCTCAGTTAAAAGGGCACTGGGGAAAAATCAACTTGGTGCATGTTACAGACAAAGCAGCAGCTGGGCTTGGCAGCAGCTTCAGCATGTGAAGAGAAGGAGAGAGAAGACAAAATGTGCCTAAGTCTGAGAGTCTATTTTTGTTCTCTTACTCCAGGAATAATAATGGTGCAGTGTTCGTTTAGTGCCAGTTGCAAGCTTTTACTGAGATTGCTTTGACTGTAATGGCTGCAAGAGATGCCAGGAAAAGAAGGTAATGCAGCTTTTCTTTTCCCTTGACTTTTTCCAATGTCACAGAAAAAGAAATTTGCATAATTCAGAAATGGAAAATATACATTTTTGACAGGGAGCATTTGGGTAACACTAAACACTTAACCTTAATTGGAAGAAGTAGTTGTTCTAAACCATGCACACCATGGTAAAACAGGATTGAAAGGAGATTTAAAACCCATCTTGGACAACAGAGAGAGACGAATCCAAGAAAAACATGCCCAATCAATTATCAGAAATCAATTGACACAAATCCTATTTGCAATCAGAGGCAAAGCTTCCCTTTGCTTTTAAGTAGCATTTTAGAACTGTATCTCTCCCTTACAAACACAAAACCATGTTGGGAGTGAAAAAAAGTGGTCTCTGCTTCCAAAGCTGGAGCAGAAGTAGTTTTCCACAGCTTTATAGCACAAGACAGCAGTCCCATGTGCGGGAACACCATGCAGAGTGAAGCAGTAGAACTGCTGAGTCTACTCACTTGCTTTTCCCTGAAATGGAAGTTACAATTTTCTTCCTACATATCTTAAAAGCTTTAATTGCTATTGGATCTAAGCATCAGTGCTCACTGTGTTGTTTCAGATACCAGTGACTTTATTCCTTCATTGAAGTCTTCACTCCTCTGGGTGCAGCATTTCCTGTATTTACTGATGTGATTTTTTGCTCCTTTCTCCAGCTCTTCCATGAAATGCGCTGACACTATAACTCTGCAAAACAGGAGTATTGACTCCACTACAGGATTCTGTCTTCTTGGCACATTTACACATTTTGCATTGGTATCACCTCTCAAGTTGCAAGCGAGTTGGCCTGTCAACACTGGATGTGAGAGAGAGGGGAACCAGGCTTACTGTGTGTATCATGAGCTCCTGGTTGTAGATTGCAAATAGTGTCATTCCCTTCAGTTTGCTTTTTCTATGCATTTAGCCTGCATAGTTTGCAGGGATGCCCTAAAACTGGCAGTAAAACAGAGTACTACATACCACCTTCTCATCTGCATTACTAGAGATATCATGTCATAGGAGAGTAAAGAGGAAAAAAAAAGAACTGACATGAACAGTATTCTTTTCATTCAGGTATCTCCAACACTTTATGAAAGAAAGGAAGTATCATTATTCCCATTTTGTCACAGTATCTGAAAGATATAGCAGATTTAGCTGCACATCTAAAAAACTGAAGTTACAAAAAACAAGTCTGTTTTTCTGCCCAGTACTCAGATAAGAAGTAAAAGGCTGGTCCACATATATGTAAGTGTCACTTTTAATGCCTATTTGCTGTTTGAATCCTATGTGCACAACAGAAAAAAGCTGAAGTTTTAAAAGTGTTTCCTTAGGACCAAGTAAAGCACAATTTTCTTAGTAACATAAGCACTGCCAAAGGACACTGTACTAAAGCCTATGTGGTCTTTCTGCCACTGGTCTGGTCTGATCAAAGCACAGACACTGCCTACCTTTCCTACTGCATCTCATTAGTGTGTTGCAAGAGACATTCCAGAGAAAAAAAAGAAGGTCAGTTTTCAGAAATTTAATTACAGCTGACTTGCTGCCAAGAGTAAATAATTTGAAAATGCATTTTAAGACATGAGTTTGCATAATTCTAATACATTATTCCACTGTCTTTAAGTCTGTTTCTGCAGAACTTGCATAAAACAGGAGCTTTAAACTTAGCAAATAGCTCTGATCTCATTTCACCGGTTTTGAAAGGTGTGAAGTTTTCTGACTTTTCCCAGAGTTATGCCTGATCTTCACCTATGAATTAGTGAGGAGAGAGTCAAGTACACCTCAAGTTCTATACAATCAGTTATCTTCCCTTGTTAGCAGGGGAAGTTCAGACAGCTAATACTAAGGTCCTGTTAGTTAGCCTGTATTTTTCATTCATTCTCTCCCCCTTGCTGCTTATTTTTAATTGCAACGTAGTGAATACACCAGAGATAATTTTTTAGCAGTTAGGTGCATGCATTTTCTTATTTGGTCTGTCTGCTGTACCCATGCACACAAATGTGTCTGTATACACAGAAAATACCACACAACTGTCTCAATCATCTCCTTGTATGCAGCAATACTCTGTGACAAGATGCATGGGCCAAATGCAAAGCCAAGGGAAAAAGACAGGCTTCAACTTTAGGAACATTAGTCTCCACCATTTATGGAAGCTGCCTGCATTTCTAAACCTTTAAGACATCCAACCACAGAAAAACTCTAAGGTCAGTGCTTTGTAAAGCTTCAAGTGACACAGGAGAATATTTAGTAATAGTACAAGAGATGATCCAAAGTGATTTTGCCCCCAAAATAGAAAATTAAAGCCTTGTTTAACTTGCAGTTGACATTTTAATTAATGCAGCTTTCATTACTTGTTATTTTGTCTGAAGGGAGATGAGCAATGTCAAATACCACAGAATAAGATGACTTGCACACATATAAGGATTGTCAAATTACCACACTTCCCAAAGTAAGAAATAAAAGGGGAGAAGAGCAGGAAGGGGAAAAAGAAAATCTTATTCTCAGTATCACTGTCATTCCTAGAGCAAAACCCAATCAGTGTTAAAATTCAGGGATGTCAAATAAAGATTGGTGAAGAAAAACCTAATATCTTCATTCATCTCCAAGATTTGCAAACAACAGAAACTGATGGAGTATTCAAAACAGGAAAAAAACTCCTCACAACCAACAAACAAAACCAAATCAAAGAAATGACCCAGCCCTATTCTGAGACTTCCTCTATTTGAAAAATAAGGACAGAGTCCTGGAAATGCAGAAAAAAGTCCTGTTTAAAGGGATTTTCTCAAAAGTTTCTTCCAGTGAGAAACAAATTTTTTTCCTATCACCTCATATTTTTTGGACTGCTTTTTGCCAATTGGCACTTAGAGCACACCAAGGTTCTGAGGTTTTGATGGCAATCTAGAATTGTGATTACAATTCCTTTAAAAGCGTTGGGAATGCCTCCCAGGACTGGTATCATCACCATTTCTTATCCCAGCTTCTTCTTGAAAGATCTTGCTTCCCCAAGACTTCCTTTTTCTTCAAAAGAGAAGCAGGTATAGAGCCTTGAAGAGACCTATATGAAGTGCTTCAGCCTACTACCCATTTTTGACAAAATGGGCACCCACCCTCCCCAATGGAACAAACTGCAGCCACAGTTTCAACACAGAGCTTGTGCATTAACCTCACTTCTGATGTTTACCATAAAGACAATTAACTATATAGATATTCCTCTGCCTATACTGTGATATGGAATAGAGTCCTCAACGTGAAATTCCATGGAGAAGCCTGAGAGCTCAGTTCCTTTTCATTTCCATGTAGAGATTCCTGGGAAGGTGTCCAGATCTACCACCCAAAGCTAGATTTGCAGACTTCATTGGAGAACAACAATGAAATACCATAAAAACTCTCTGAGGTGGGAGGAAGTTTCAGGGGGCTGGAGACCTTAAGCCATCCTCTTATACCACCTTTTCTAGAATCCAATTCAGCTGTTTCTCAAAAACAACAAATGTGCTTTGCAGAAGGTTAGTTCTGAGAATACAATTCCCAGTCTGACATATCCAACTACTTTGTGATCATGAATACACTGAGATGTCACTGTATCGCATGTTTGTATCAGCTAAAGGACAGCTTTCTTCACATGCAAATTTTCTTATACCTGGGAGTATAACAGAAATAGAAACTCCTCTGGCTGCAGAATATGTAAACTGCCCACTGCCTTCAGTTACTGTCTTTTTGCTGTTAATAGAAGCTGGCACAGGCTCAGGGATTCACACTAGCATATCCTGCTGCAGAGTTAGGGACTGCTGCTATTTGTAAAGTGTCTTCTCCTTTCATGGAGGAAGACTGTAGCACATAATACTGTTTCAGCAGACTGATACCATTGTTTTATTTTTAATAGATACAACTGCAAGGGGAATTGTTAACAATACTGTTGGTATGAAAAATAGATTAGACAAAAAAATACATTTTATAGAGAACACTGATCACCTGAAGAATGATAAAATTAGTAAAGCAACTGTTTTAAAATACAGGCTACAACCACTTTCCTGGAGCTGAAGTTAAGAGGATTAGCAATTCTGCAAATCAGAAACCTGACCATTTCAAGAGAGGAGATTTTCAAACAGCATGTCCCTATGATGCTATGTAAGCCTGGACAAACTAGACCAGGAAAAACTCCACATGAAGACAGACAGCCTGACACTGAGGATGCAGATATCTGTGAGGGAGAAGGAACTGGTGGTTGCCAAGGATCACTTTTTGTCTGACTTTGCCATTAGTTGCAGAAGGCCACACTTTTTTACACATTCAACTAAACAACAGTCAAGGGGCATTCCAACTTTCTAGATTTTATTATTTTCAGCGTACAACTTTGAAATACAGTACCACTTGGTTTTTCAAGATGGTATGAACAGGAAGTGGTCACTGAGAGATATACTATAAATTAATGGCAATTGAAACAAACCAAAGACCAGCTTTTACAAAGCTAGCACATACCAAAGCAATCTAAACTACAGGGAAAAAAGAATCCAACCAGTCCAATGCAGGCACATTGTGGCATGATATTTACTTTGTATGCCATGCATTTCCTCTGTAATATAGTATTAAAAGAAGGACTATTATAGTTCATAACAACTGTATTATTACTCTTACCAATTCAAATCAATCAATACAGATTTATTTAAGGGTATATGACAGAGACTGGAATTGAAAGTAAAGGTTGGATTTCATCTTTTTGGGAAATCTATCACTAACATTAGAGTCGTTTCAGGCAGGATGAGTACAGTTCTAAACCAGACAGGCTGTTGAAGGATTTTAACTATCATATTACACAGTATTTTAGAAGACTTCAGAGAGAGCCTCTGCATAACTCTTACCAGCATTTGTCTCTGCAAACAAAGGTCACCAGTTTTTCAAGGAGAAGGCTGCTGATGCCTTTAAATTCCAGAATTAAGTTGGTTCACCTGAATCTGGGCCCATAAAACCTTCTCTTTACCATATGCTCTGCCACAGTGCTAATTTACTATTCCTTTATATGGTATAGCCCTTGCAACAAAAGCAGATACTCAATGAGGGTCTGGAGAACTGGGAAAATTTTTTCCTTAATTATAAGGTTGCTGGAAACCAAAATTGTTGTTGCAGTGCTCACTTGGAGAGACTTACCACTTGAAATCCCTACAGACATAGTCAACGCATTGCAATTAAAGCAATCGCTCAGCATGTGGAGGATTTAAACCCAGTTTTCCTCTTTACTTAATAACACCACCTCATGTGATCCTGATCCCAGGGAGACTGTTGTTACTCAGAGAGGAGTATTTTGGCTAGCGAGGTCCCAGCCTTCCTCTCTGACCATTTCACTTTGCACAGGCTGTTTAAAGATGTAATGAAACATGGACTATAACCCAGGGGTCCAGCAGCCTGCTAGTCTCCTATCAGACACTCTGTCCTTATAGTACAGTGATTACAAGAGATAGAAGTTGAAAACTTTTGAGGCAGAAAAGAATTTTTGCCTCCTATATCCTGACTGTGGGCACAAATCACTCAGCTATCACGTAAAAGAAGAAAATATCCTCCCTTAGGAATTCTGTGAACCGAGACTCTCACCTCCCTTGCTGCTTTTCGCAAAAACTTCAGACAAGACATTTTGCTTTGGATAGAGCAGATACTTGTCAACTGGAATAATTTTTTTCTTATTTTATTCTCTTAATCTCCTCAGCAGTCAAATCAAGAAGTCTAATTGCACATAGGCATGAAATTCCACATTATCCAAGCAGTCCTTAGTAGACTGCTGAGAAGATATATGGAACATCTAACCAGCAAGCATCTTAAAGGAAAGGAAGTACAATTATGTCTATCTGAAATCTGTAAAAACCCCAACTGATAGAGAATCTTCAAATTCAGCAATATAAAGATTCCTGTGGTGATACTTTACATAGATATTGAAAGACAAATGCGTATTTTTTAATTTATTTAATTTAGGGTATGTGACATTATAAAAGTAAAACAAGTACACAACACGATTTGGCATTTAACCAATATTTTGCCATTTTTTAGATTTACAGAACGAATACACTTACGAGGAATTGTCTATGAAATTGTCAAGAGGGCTCATTTTGTGTCACCCAAATTAAAACCAACCAAACAAACCAAAAACCCTAAAATTCAACCCAACTAAAAACCTTCCAGGCAAACAGGAAATGTAAACAAGATAGTAAAATGTCTAAGCATAACCTATACACACACACACATGCACAAAGTCCCCCCAAAAAACAACCCACAAAAAAAAAAGCAAACAAAAACCCCCAAAGAAACAAAGAAAAAATAGTAATACTTTAAGGATTATATCTCAAAATAAAACTCTTTAAAGCTTTTCTTGCCACCCCAAATATTCTCTTACAGAAACTAGGGACACTTTTCCGCATACTAATTTTTATATATATATATATGAAAAGCCTTATTTTAGGCACTTACAGGAATCCATTTCATACTTCCTGTAAATCTGCTATGCTTTTATTCTTTGCTGAACTGAAATTTCTTGGCTTTTGTAGTTTATGAGACAGACATGCTTTTAAGCAGGGACCAAAAATAAGTATACACAGCTTTATTCATGAGACAGTGATAACAGATATTGAACTTAGAGCTGCATGGGAGACAATTTACCTCAGCCACATTTTTGAGATTTCAGTAATCTCTACTGCTTTGCATCTGAGCAATACCAACATATCTAAAATATTTGCTATCAAAAACATGAAAAACACAAAAAAACCTTCAAACCTTGTCTATATTTAGTGAAAGAGTGCAGGGGAGAAAGGAAAAAAGTTAAAAGGATCAGTAAGTATTTATTTTTATAGACTGAAAATGCTGCATCATGAAAGACTGAACCAGGGTTGTCCCGCAGTAAGTTAGAAATAATATTCATGGCACTCATCTGAGATAAGGGTAAGCCAAAATCAAAAAATCCCTAAAAATATAAAGAGAAGAACTATTCTACATCCTGTCAACATGTTAGCCTGTCTGGCTACTTGGGGCAAAAAGACTCCATTGAGGGCCTTCATAAGTATTTTTAAATAAGCTCGGCTGGAGCATGCACAAAGCTCCATTTTTACATATAATGGAAAAAAGTGTCGGTGTAATTCCCATTAGCAATAATTAATTTGTTTTAAGTGGATAAACTAGGGCAAATTCAAAGCTGGTATAAGCAAATAGAACTCCACGCTGTTATGGAATTGTTAAAAAAAAAAATCCATATGCTTTCATTTGCTCTCTTTTTCCTTGGTACCACTTTTCCTAGGGGAAAGCTGCCTTATCCCATTATACTTACTAGAAAGATAAGAAAACTAGCTAACCTACCTGATAGTACTGTTCTGTATCAACTGGGATATACTGTTCAGTACTCTGAGGTTAAGTAAAGCACTGTGTAACATCAGGAGAATCATATTAGATTGCTGGAGGCAACACTGCTTCGAATCCTAACAGAGAGGCTTCATCACTCCTGGTTATCCCTCAGGAAGCAGAAGATAAGGACATCAAGGTTGCTTTCCTCTTTACTTACTACACATAGGCCATTTCAGGTTGCTGGGTCAAGGAATAGGATCTAACTCTTCAGATCATCCTTAAAATGTCACATTTAATTAAAAACTTTCTTGTCTCCTTACTTCTTTGTCATCCTTTCATCAAAACCAAGCCTAGACATCAAACAGCACCTTTTTTCCTGCTGCCCAAACTAACGCTGGCACAAGGGATATTTATGTGTCTAAGTGGTTTGGGCATGTCCCTAGTCTAAATGTACTTATTTAAAAAACCTTACAAAAAGAAGCAGAAAATCAATCTTGATTTTTATTTTTTGCAATGATTGCAAGATACTGCCACTCCTACTGCTTCATAACATCTTTACCAAGGACTTAAAAAGAGAATGTTTGTTAAAAACCCACACACCTAAACAACTTCAGTGGGTTGAGAGAAACATAAATAAGAAAAAAAGTGGAGCAGGGACGAAAATATTTATTTTTTTCCACTCCCTTTGGCATTTGTAGAGAGGCTTTGGAGGAATCAATATTCTCAGATTTATAAGGAAAGCAAGCAGGGGGCCCCAAATTTCATGGCCTTTACAGAAGCAGACTTACTGTTAGCTCCACTAGGGACATGTCAGATCATGATGACAGCCCACATCAGCAGCTACCCAAGAGCCATCACATTGACTAAATAGCCTGGAATAGGGGAACTGTGGGAATCATCAGCTGGAAAGTGCTAAGAAGCTGTCAAAAAAACAACCCCAAACCCAAAACACATACACAAGACACGATGTTGTTTTTAGCCAGAAGTGAACATAGAAATAGGTCTTCTAGTAATAAATTATTTTTGGTACTACAGAGAAGCGATGTGCAAAGGCAATCTCACTAGATAACGTTCCCCTGCAGAGCAAATAGAGGCAGTAACTACTTTTGCTAGCTCACTGGCTATGCAGTGGTTAGCCATGATGTGCAAGTTTGACTTCAGGAGCAAAATCTTTGTAGGAAACAGTGACTGATGTTTGACCACAAGCACTACGGTAGCATTATCATAGAGAAAGCAAATAGCAGAGATATTGCATCCCTTCAAAAAGAAATCCCAAAGCTGCATTAATTTTCAGCTTATTTAAAAGAAAGAGGGGTTAAAAAAACAAACTGAGAACAACATTCATGTAGATGCATATTAGTTAGAAATGCTCTATTGGATCATCTGGGAAAATCTCACAAAAATAGCAACTTGTGCGAACGACTGTTGGCCCGAGTGCAGGCCAATCAATCCATTATAATTTAAGTGCAAGCTGCTCTGATAGAGACATTAGTTTCCTCCTACATTGCATTTGCCCATTTAGCGGGGGGGCTTTGGAACCAGAGATCTCTAGGACTGGGACTGGTCAGTGACTACAGATATCAGAGAGAACCTTGCTCATCAGATGCAATGATTTGTCAAAATGTCCCATGTTTACAGCACATGAGAAATGTTCACTTTTCAGAATAAATGAGTTCCTAGGAGTAGGAGCATTTAGATTATGTATTCTCATAACATCTAGGATATAAGAAACTAAATTAAAAAAAAAATGTTGCCAAGTCAAGACATACTAACTCTCATCAAAATGCAATTTTCAAACAGCACACCACACCCACCAAGATGTGAAAAATGTAATAGATTCCTTGCCAGAATGACAGACAAATATTTTTATTTTAAAAACAGAAATTTAAATTGGGGTTGGGGAGAGGAATTGAGTAAACATACTTACTATCCAAAAAAACTTCACTAAAATCAAAGTGCAGAAAGAAACATCCACGTGCCCAGAAGAAGATGGCAGAATATCCTGCATTCATTAACAGCCAGCTTATGGCTTGCCAACTACCTGAACTTTTTCCAAATGCTTTAGCTAGTCTAAATTTGACTGCAATCCATTTTGGCCACAAATTTAAAAATATGTCCTTCCGTTCATGTATAATGCAATCATTTTGCAAGTGCTAAAGCTAGGCATTACAATTACAACATGCATTACTCAAGCATTTACATGCTCTATTTGGCTATTTTTATCACATTCATGCATGCAAACGTACATCTCTAAAAATTCAGACCACATCAATTTCAATTCATTTAAAAACCAGAAAATCTCTATGTTCACTGCAAAAATCAGTACATCTAAGGGATTCCTTATTCAAAAATGGGAAACATTTATTTAAATGCCTTATTTTTAAGGCAATCTGTGTTTTTTTTCTTTAGCTTAACTGGCAGTCACAGAGTCACAGAATGGGTCAGGTTGGAAGGGACCAGAGTGGGTCATCTGGTCCAACCTCCCTGCTCAAACAGGGTTGTCCTAGAGCCCATGGCACAGTATTGCATCCAGGCAGGTCTTGAATATTCCCAGTGAGGGAGAATCCACAGCCTCTCTGGGCAACCTGTTCCAGAGCTCAGTCACTACTTACCATAGTACAGTAGTGGTAAACATTCATGTTCATCATGTGCATTGTAACAAATCTCACTTAAGCAGAAGTCTGACATTTTCTAGTAGAAATGCTCAGCTTGCCACAGATCTCTTCCACATCAGTAATGAGTTTCAGCAGAGACAAATTATACTCTCTACAGTTTTTTTTCACTCATCTTCTCAATACCTATTTTCTTCAGTATTTCCTGCTGAGTACCCTTTAAAAGTTTAAATAATCTTTTGATATAATAGACAGGCTAGTGTTTCAATAAAATAAATCAACATGAAATCTTGTAGGACAAAAGCTCCAAATACTACTGGAGGAAGAAAAGAGGCATCAGCTGGCAAATAGGTGGGATGTCTATAACAAATCAAGTTATCTTAGCTTAAAGGCTTGGATAATTATTTATTGAAGACAGAGGCTGATTCCACCTTTAAACAATTTTCAACAGAAAGTATTTCTAGAGCTGAATCATGTTACTTTAGAATTAAATGTCTGTTAAAAGACATAAGTGTGTCCCTGTAGAAAGCTATATTTTTTTTTTTTTTGCTTTATTCAGTCCTTATATGTACCTCTTTTGGGGTATGAAGATTTAATATTAGAAACCTGTTTTTCATATTTATACACCTCTACACCTCTCATTCTAACAGCTAATACTAAAATGTTTTGTTTCTAATTTGAAACATGATAGGAATTTCAAAGATTACAAAAACTCTGTAGAACTAATTTTGTGTATATTTTTACCTAGAGGTTAGATATTACATAAGATTATTTCCATTAGCCTATGTCTCTTTGTCATGCCTCATTTCAAAGAATATTTCTATCAGCTGGAAAATAAGCTTAAAAATTTGCTGCAATGTACCACAGAATGGGTCAAGTTGGAAGGGACCACTGTGGGTCATCTGGTCCAACCTCCCTGCTCAAACAGGGTCATCCTAGAGCACATGGCACAGGATTGCATCTAGATGGTTCTTGAATATTTCCAGTGAGGGAGAATCCACAACCTCTCTGGACAACTTGTTCCAGTGTGCAGTCACCTACATAAGAAAAAAAGTTCTTCCTCATGTTCAGGTGGAACTTCCTGTGGATCGGTTTCTGCCCATTGCCTCTTGCCCTATTCCTTGGCACCATCAAGAGCCTGGATCTATCCTCTTGACACCCTCCCTTCAGATACAGACATTGATGAGGTCCCCTCTCAGTCATCTCTTCTTGAGCCTGAACAGGCCCAGCTCCCTCAGTGTGCCCTGGTAAGAGAGATGCTCCAGTCCCTTAATCATATTTGTTGCCCTCCACTGGACCAGCTCCCGGAGCTCCATGTACCAGAACCTATAGAATACCTGTTAATCATGACACTTAAGCAAACAGCCACAACTCTTTTCATCCACACCAAACTTATTTAAAACCAGCTCTTACTTTTAACAGATAGTGTTTACCAAATACAGAGCAGGCTAGAAATACAGAAAAGACTGTGAACAGTATCCACGATCAAGTGGCTCTCCACTTGGGGCAAAGTATGGGTACAAAGGGCCAAATTTCCCTTCTGTGTGAATACTCACAGGTTGACTCATTGCATAATAACCTATTTCTCCATAGGTATTTGATTCAGAAAGAGAACTTTTCTACTTTGCTGATATCACTTCAGTTTGGTCCATGGTATATGTAGCCATGGAAATAATCACAGTCTGGAAAGTATTTGGCTAGAGAGAGACTTGACAGACAAAACCAGATAGAAATTGGACAAATCAGCTGTTTAGAGTCATGTTTCTGTATTTGGACATGACAAATCTTGTAGCATTTCAGTAATAATAAATATAGTAACTTGCTGTACTATTATATACTGCTGCAAGATTTTACAATTATTTAATTTGGTGTTATTAATGATATTGTATAAACATATTGATTGTCATGAAAAATGCAGCATTTAGAAGAAGATGAAGATCCATGGAGAGAACTCAGTTCTACTGAAGGCAATGGTTAAACTATCCTGCGTTATAGCTCCTATGCCTATCAACAACCATCCTTCTTCTTCTGTTTCCTTACTGACAGATTCAGAGTCCACTATTCCAAAGTATGTCTGAAATGCCAAAATCTGTTTTCTGTTTCAATGACATCGGAAATTTGACTGAGTTGCACATTAATTATTAAGGGTAGGAGACTTTTGTAAACTGTCATTACTTCTGAATTGCAGTGGTAGCCCTTTCCTCTTAACATGGGTGTAATAAATGCATATGTATTACACAAACACGCTAAATGTAGCATGCACTTGACATGTATGTATTATATAGAAGTTTCTGATGATTGATAAAAACAATGCAATGCATAATAAAACAGACAGGATGAGGTGCATTATCAGAACAGCCCTATGAAAAGTCAAGTCAGGTCTGAAAAACCCAAGATCACAGAATCACAGAATCATTTGGAATCATTTGGTTGGAAAGGACTTCCAAGATCTTCAAGTCCAATCTTTGACCAATCACTACCTTGTCAACTAGACCATAGCACTAAGTGCCATGACCAGTCATTTCTTCACCACCACCAGGGATGGTGACTCCTTACCTCTTAACGTAGTGTAAATCTTTCACTTAAATAGAGTTTTTGATTGAATTTTTTATATTGAAGAACAGTAGCCCTGTCTATAATGAAAAAATTTACTTTATGGTATAAAGCTATGAAATATAAGAAGTTCATGGGTATGTTAGTAATCCTTCCAATAGTTTTTGGAACAGTAATTCACTTATCAAATAAAAATTTCTAAAATTTTGCCATCACTTTCCATCTCTGTTTCTTTTCCTCTCCCTCCTTCTACTTTTTTAATTAAAGCTTCTAAGGAACACTTATTGAAAGGTCTTTTATCCTCTTATTGCTTTTTTAATTCTGTACCTCAGTCCTTTTATACTCCTCCTTAATCATGAATGCAAATAAAATTCAAAGTGTAATCAGCAGCTGCCTAAGGAGAGAACTGAGCTTTGTTGCCATGGCAACAGTCAAGTCCTTGACCAGCGGAGGAATCACACCTACCTTTTTGCCTTATTTCTTACACCATCCCTCACCCCATCTCGTTTCAAGTCACAGATGCTTCCCTGAACATGCCATATCTGACAACAAATATTTTCCTCTGATCTAACCACAAATGATCATCAACATGAAGTTCTTTTATATATAAAACCAACCACCAGCAGCAGTGGTTTGTGCATTGCTCCTCCACATTGAGCATCATCCTAGGACTCATGAGTATGGGGTAAAGGTCCTTTTTGCCCACAGACAACCCAGATTCTGTATCTCAATAAAAAACACTTCCTCAATCAAAAACGGTACATTTTTTTCACTTCAACATGCAGAGAAACTACATTATTGCCTTCCTATTGAAAGTGTCTAGAAGGGTCTAATTGACCTGTCAAAATAAACTTAAAAGTCCCAAGACAGAGGAATACACACATGAATAGGAAAATTCACATGAACTCATGACTCCTTTTCTACTCTAATTGTCAAAGTATACAATCAATTACATTAATAGTACCCATCACATTTTAGGTGCAGCTAGCAAATAATGATCCTGCCAAAGTAACAGAGCACTAGTTTTCAGTCCAGTCATTAAGAGGAGATGAAACTAGACAGACATTCCTGCAGCATTATAAGGCAAATGTTTTTAATTTGAAAGAGAAGCTTCCAATTAGAAGACACCAAAACATCTAGATCTTTTGTCTAGTGACTATTTCTTAGTAAAGAGCTCTCTGTGGTGCTGGATCATTACAGGAAAAATAATATCTACAAAATACCAAACATTATATTTACTATTTGGATGATTTCCAGGTCAACTGTTCTAACATTCTGCACTTCCAGCTGCTCACTGCTTTGATGAGGTTCTTGCTATACTTTGATACTTAGAGCACTTTGTCAGTGTAAACAGCTTAGTCCACTGTTTCCAACAGAGGAGTAAAAATGTGTTTATTACTGAAAAGCTCCAGACAGGGCTGTTTAAGATCCACTTTAGACAAACTACAAATATATGAACTGGAAGTATCTGATAATGATGGCTAGTTTTGTCTTATTTCTGTATTCTGCATCACAGCTGGAGCTTTTGCGCAGCATTTGATAAATGTCTGATTCTTACTTTTTTTTTTGGTAAGTGCACTGGGACTCAACAAATTGTAAATATGTTTGAGACATTCAGCACTAATTAAAGTTTTCAATAAATAAATAAGAAATGCTGTAATCGCACAAACTCTCAGGGGACAGTCCTTGTCCCGACTGAGACAACTGGGTATTTATAGCACTTACATACATACATACACACATGTTTCAACATAGAAAACAAACGAAAGCAAATTAATAAATAAAAATTAATAATTATTTCCTTTTGTTAACCTTTATCTAGAAACTACATTAAATGGCCAAAGTCTAGAATTTCGTGCTTACTTGGTTAATTACACATTTACCCCTTGGCACTTGTTGAAAGCATCTTCATTAAGTGGAATTATAAGTTAAAATATCCCAATTAGGCCACAGTCATCTCCATTCGTGCTCATTATGCCAAATCAGTCTCATCAGAGATGTCCCAACTCTAGTAAGTCTGTTCTAATGAAACAAAAGTAAATCACACAGGATGCCACTACATACCTTCGGTAGAAGGCAAAACTGAAATGCACCATGTTCCCCTGCCAAGTGAATTTTGTTCTGAGACATTCCCAATTATATCTCTGGGAACAGAGAGAACCAGCTTCCTCCTTCTTTTTAAATTGAGATCTGACAATTAACTGTACACGACTATATTTTTATACTATCTTTATTCCTCTTTCAATCATTTGAAAGCTAAGTACAAAACAGAGCATACTTGCAAGTGAGACAAAACGGCAAGTCCTTGAACAGAATCACGTGCTTTCTAATGCTTCAAATAATTAACTGTGTCATATTAAGAAAGGTTTTTATGCATAAGCAAAGCTTGACATTTGAAGTGTTTGTTCAACATTGGCTACATAAGGCCAGTGGAGCATACTATGAGGTCTATGTTGTGGTTGTAGAAAGTATTTTTCTGGCAATTTTAAATTCAGTTTGTTTTCTGAAACATCCATCACAGCAAGAAGACTTCAAGAGTCTATTTTGAATTTCTATCTTAGTTTCTGCAAAGAAGACAACAGAGAAACTGTCAGTAGAAGAATGCAATCAAAATGGGAGATAAATGAAAGATAAATCCCAAGAAAAATAAGGTCAATCTGTGAAGAAATTGCTCTGCTATCCTGTGAGATTGACACTTGTTTTGGCATCAGGGCTTCCTGGCTTTATGCCAGATGCTTACTCCAAATAAAAATATGCATTGGTAGAAGACTACATGTAAATATGAGCAACAAACTATATTATAATCTAGCAAATTCATCTAACATTGCAATCTCTTGTGGATAGCCAATGTCTTGATCACTCAAGACAGATAGTAATAAAAAATTAAAGAAAATTAATTAGAGGGAATGAAAATAGATGGCAATTTGGGAAACAAAAAGGAATATTTGGGAATTACATAGAATGTATAACTTCATTCCTAGTTTCTCTGACTAGGTAGGATCCTCCAATGAAGGAAGCACAGACTATCATTAGTATAAAGGATGCCTTGATGTGGTCAGGTTTCCTTCTTTCTGGCAGACTAGTGGAGATGGAGAAAAAGGAAAATAGGTTGAAAACACATATTATCTTCCAGTTTTTATTTAAAAACAGTAGTGCATCAACCTCTCTATACATATCTGTTTTGTTCAGACAGGGTGAAGCTCGGAGGTCCAAACTCTATTAACATTTTGAAAAAAAAATAATAAATCCACCTAACTCAGGACAACTGGTAATCACAAAATAAATGAGGTCACTCTGCCTTTCTCTTACAGCCCATGATTATTTTATATCTAGAACATTAACATGACAAAACATGATGTCTGTACCTACAATTATGCCAACACTGCCTCTGGAGGACCTACGAGGTTCTTTTCTCTCTTACTGTTTACCATGTTGTGTATTTAAAATTCATGTCCTTTAATTACACTAATAGATTTTATCCAAAGGTTGTTACTGTAGCTCTTATTTTTTTTCCTCTCACTCCTGCTTAATGTATTATTTCAAAAGCAAACATAGATGCTCATGTCTCTCTCCTAGGTATCAAATGTTAAATCAGGTTTGCTTGCAGTCAGTTGCGAGCCTCTGTTAGCACCATACATTTTATGCTCTTGTGAGCAAGACATGTAGCGCACACCCAGCTCTTGCCATGTCTTTTACTGTTCTGATGCTGTACATTCCCTAAAACCAGTCTTGTGGGAGCACAGTGGAGTTACCAAGTTTAAAAGAAAACTCAAGGGAAGCACATCACTAAATGCGTTCTGGAAATCACCGGCAGCTCCAGTTGCGTGATAAAGACTAGTGATTTACTTATTCCCTCTGTACACAGTAGCTAGAAACTAAATCCCTTACAGTGGGTTGAATCCCAACCCCATTGGTTTGAGGCACAGACAAGCTCCTGGGTTTTTCCATGGTCTGAGAAAAGGAGGTAGAAGCACTAGTATTTTTCATTTGAAGAAATTAGATGGTCTCCTTGAGGAAGACCAACTTACACACCATTTAGCTACTGATATAGGAACTAAACTTTTAAAAACTAAAGTTCTATGTGTAGAATAATATCCCTTTTCTTTGTTATCTACTTGCATAAAACAGATGTGAAAGATGGATTGTTCACTTCCCTTTAATATTTTCTTGTGTTCTGAAAACCTAAAGTCAATATGTAGGGCTGCTTTTAGAACAAATGTTTGTTTTTAATTTCTGTTAGTGCTATGCTATGGCATGTGAAATTTCTAGAAATTTGTCAAAACTATTTAATATGGCTGGAAGTAACGAACATACACAAAATGTGTATTCATTATTTGCTTTCTGTTTATTGATATGGCTAAGAGCTAAATCAAGAAAAAATATTTTATACTTTTTAAAAAAAAAATTTTAGGGTTAATTGTATTGTGCCCTTTTCAGCTCACTTATATCTCATATAAATGTTTATTTCTATTTAGTCTGTTTTTTAAAAAAGGCTCTCCCTTTTCCCCTGTAAAATCTGATCAGAAATATTCTCCATCTTGAATCAGAATATGAGGCAGGCTGTGAAGAAAAAACATAATTCAAAATAACATCAGAATGTAATAATTATAGCAAATGCACTTTAGTACACATTTGTCTAAGATATCAAAAGTCACCTCACCATTGTTTTATATCTTCAATTTTAACTTCTGAAATAGTTTTGCTTTCCCTGTCAGTACCAAAATAAGCCAGTAACTCCTTTAATCTAATAGCCTTCAATTTTCCTCTTTAAATAAAATGTCACTTTAAAAGCAAAGCCTAGTTTGATGAAAAATTATTTTGTTCTATTTTTCCTTTCTGATCAAGCATGTCTCTGCAATGTCAACATGAAATTATCTTCAATCTCCAGGAGTAATCTGAATTGAATGAATTGTTTCAAAAATAATGTATCTATTGTTCTGACTGTGAAATGTAAAGGAGGATGGTACAGTAGTCAATTTTCCACTGCAAAAAAAATAGTGTTGCAAGGTTTTAGTTAATAAATAATTGTGATGTTATTTCAGACAGCATAAACCCAACTGCAAGGTCAAATTAAAACAAACAGGCAAACAAACAACCACAAACAAAAACTCACACTCCAAACACTCAACTTTAAATCTGCATTTTGCAACCATCTGACTGATTCAGAAAAATTACACCTCTCATTTCTCTCTTATGGCTGAAAGTTGCTTTGGTTTCAGACATCATTGCCACTTTCTCCTTCCTCAGAATTAAATAGGAGGAAAATATATTGCACTCACTGTGACAAAGAGAGCTCATCATCAACACAAGCCATAACAAAGTTAGAATGCCTAGTAAAGCAGTATGGGGTTTCATTGCCATTTCTGGGAATTCAGAGCTTCAATAAGTACAGCCAAGTGCAATGTAATCAGCTTAAGTAATTCTAGTTTAACAAGTCTAGTTCATTTAAATTAAGATTCTTCTAGTTACTTTTTAAAGTCAGAGTTGGAATTATTTGATATAAAAGTAGAGACTGGGGACACATCAGAATCGTAAGACAAGTTTTGGATATTTAAATAGCTTTTATATACTCCACCAGTATTGCTAATATGTTTCATCCTGTGTTTCGATACTCTTAGAAGTGAAAGCTGTAATCTACATAGGGGGAAAACAAAGCAATTTATTTGTATCTTGTCTAATGTGCCTACAGAAACTGCTAGTATTTTTCCATAGTGGTTGTCTTTCTAGGTTTCTTGTTTGTATGCTTTAGCTGTTCTCTTTAATAACAAAGTTAGTCTCTTATTCAGGAAGCAATGCCTGAATATGAAATATTAGAGATCAGATTGTTTTTAATGTAGATAAAAGCGTGATGGAGTAAAATAAAAAAATAAGTTGCAGTATCTCCAATAAAGGAATTTGTAACTCAAAAATCACTCTTTGCAGATAATGTTTCATTACAGCTATACTTGCTTTGTTTTAACCGGAAATTAAAGTGGTATTTAAGCAATAAAAGTAAAAATTTCATTACAAGTTAAAGAAGTTAGAAAAGAACAAACACTCTAATGACAAATCAAAGACATCTAGAGAATACACACTCTCCTTCACCAGTGGAGACATTTTAACTTTCATCCCATTAGCAAGTTTTCCTTTGCCTGAACAATTCCCCAAAAAGAGACATTCCAGAATATATAACTTTGTAACCAGTAGACTCATGTTAACAGCTATTTCCATAGAAAGGAGGAATTTTACATCTCTCCACTTAACCTGGAAGCATATAAGGAGGTTACCAGGCATAAACATAAACTAAATGTTATTTATAACAAATTGAGGTACACCAAAACAATCAAAGGACATAGAAGTGAATGAACTGCCACAGTACCACAGCCACTAACCAAACTGCAAAGAACAAGTGTAATTTTTTCACACCATGATGTATAAAGAAATAAGTTCTGGTTTAACTGGCCCTGATCATTAGGCACTGACTTCAATAATGCTTTTTGAACTATTTGAACTAATGTTCAATAGAATTGCAGTTCTCTATGCAATATTCCTGATGCAGCAAAGCTTACATGTACCTGTTAGGATGCTCTGCTGAATCAGGCCCTTTGAGCACTTACAGGCACTTAGAGCACTGATATATAAAATGAAAACAAGCATTTGAAGTTACAAAGAGCTAAATGTTAGCTGGTATATTAAGAAAACAAAAACAAGAAAAAACCAAAACCACAACAGTAAAAACGAACGAACCAACCAACCAACAAACCATACCAAAAGAAAACCAAACAAACCAACCAAACAAAAAAAACCCCAAAACAAACAAAGGAAAAACCTACAACCACAAACCCCCAAAAACAACCCAAACAACCAAAGGTAAATCTTTCAAATCACTAGAAAGATGATTTTCTTTCAGTCAAAACTGTTAACTGCTGCTGGAAGTTATGTAAATATTTAAGCATAATCAACTACTAGCCATGGAGTTCACAGATGTAAACAATGCAGTGCTTTACAACACTTCAAATAGACCACTTTACATTTCCTTTATACTGTGTCTCATATACAAATTTACCTGTGCTCTTCTGCTACATGATGAAGACTCCAGCTCAGAGAAACAACTGAAAGTTGTTTCTGTTTTTCATAAAGGATTGATATGTCTTTACACTTTGGCCTGTTCTGCCTTCAACAACTCCACAAATATTTATTCATTAAATCTCCAGTGTACTAAGGCTTAATATACTGATTTCCCTTCTACCTACTAGCCTAATGCCCTCTGAAGTTTGTATCTCTAGCCATTTCAGATGGTTCCCTTCAAATCATTTCCCACGCTGACTCTTGGCTCAGCTTACCAACTAGCATCTGCCTGTCAAAATGGTCATGCTAACATAAAGTGCTGTGCTCAAGGTTGATGAGCAACAGTTTCACCCAATTTGTGACCGAGTGGTTTTCAGGTTTTATTTAATCAGTCAGTCGAGGTGAAAGATGACACTTCTAACTTTAACATTATGAATGCCTAAACTGTAACTCTTCCTCAGCCCTGTAGAAACAGATCCAATCTCCATGGTTTTCCTCAAATGTGTGAACTATGCACTAGAGGAAAGAAGAAAAGCTTATCTTCTCAAACAACAAAACAAGTAGCAAACCTACTTAAAAGATTTGACTTCTCTGAGTCAGAAATATCTTCTCTTAGGGTTGATGTAAGGATTTCTTTGGGTACCTGTTAGCCATCCTAAATCAACATCTTGCTCAAAGGAAGGACACAACACACCTTCAAGTCAAAATGGTATTCACACTCATATTCTGTCAGACAAAATGTAAGCTTGCACAAGCCTAGTAAAACATCTGCAAGGTATCAACAGACAGCAAAGTGTTTGAGGTAGGAATGAATACCTTGGAAATTACTGGTTGGCTGGATATTTTTTAGAAGACAGCCTGAAAACAGAAGCAGTTTGTAAACCCTTTGTAAACATTGATGCTATTATAAGTACAGTACTTAATGCTTTCGTAGTTTCTGTTTGATTTACAGATAAAAATGTTCTGCAGATTTCTCCAGCTGTGCTCCCTTCACAGATTGTGAGATGCAGCAATCTGTCTGAGAGCAGCTGTTAGTTCACATGTAGTTTTATTTGCATCAGTGTAAAATAGCAGCTTGCTAAATGAATAAAACATGCTTTCTCTTTGCCCTGTTCTGGTAGAAAGATTTATTTTTTTAATTTAGTTTTACATGGAAGAGCTTTATTTTTAAAGAAGATTTTTTTTAATGAAAAATTATTTTCCATTATGTATTTTAAGATTCTAAAAAGTCCATGTAGTCTTTTTGGAATGAATGGTATATCTTTTTGGTCTGAACAGAGATACCTGTGCAAATAGATTTTAAAATATGTTCAGTCAATACTTTGTTTGAAAGTCCATTTCCACACCATTCATCAAAATGATCAAATGCACCATACACTTTCACAGTTATATGCAGAAATGTGCCATATTCAATAGCAATGGTAACTACATAGTGCTTTGGAAGTTTTCAGACTGTCAGTGGCTGATTCTAAATATCTAGGGAGATATTAATGATGATCCCTTATCTCAATGCCACAGATGAAAATCAGCATGCAACTTCAGTTGAAATAAGGAATCCATAGGAGACTGTGAGAGAGGCTATAACAAGTTTAAATTCCACTTAAATTGGATTTATGCCCATCACATTCCAGTGGGACTGACCCTGACCTTCCATACTCAGTGATGTCTGTTAATAGACCCTTCCTGTATAAGACCACAGATCTCTGCTCTAGCTTCCCTAGGTTTTCAGTCTCTCCCATCAAACTCAGCTGGGAACAAGACTCCAGTTAGGAACGTAAGAGAAACACTCCAAACAGCAGCTCCAAACAGCTGTGGACCATTTTCTGTGCTTTGTCTGAACACTTTCAAGAAAGCTGTGTTTTGTAGAGAACACATACCCTACTGGTGCCTTAATTTCTGTCTTCTTTCTCTCTTAGCTTTCTTTCTTAAGTCCGTCCTTTTATGATTTAGATAGATCATTTAAAGATGCTGCTTCATAGTTCTTCCTTCAGTTGTGGAAATATTTTTGGCCAACAACATATGGCTTTTTTTGTGCTGGGATGTTGTGGGATTTTTTTTTTTTGGGGGGGTGGTTCTTTTTTTTTCTTTTACAGCCTTCTAGTAATTGAGTGAGTTTGTTTAAATATAACTTAAGACCGTGCTTCTACTCACAGCTGCTGCATGGCAAGACCAGCTGAACTCAGACCATCTCCTTAAAACATCTAGAACGCTACCCATTTGTGTTGCTCAAAAGAGCCTGAGAACTGAGGGCAAAATTAAAACATGACCTTTACTGCACACACATTTACCTTTCCTCTAAATGTTGTAAGAGGGCAGCAAGGAAGAACCATCCAACACATTTAATTTTGGACACACCTCTCGACAAACACCAGGCTCCAAGGAAAAAAGATCAGTGTTTGTTTGAGTGTTTCAGCAAACCTGCAGCCAAACACAAATGCCAGCATTTTATTCTTTTCCATATGAAATAAATCACAGCTTTATCTGATTCCATCAGGCACTGTCCAATGTTTCTTTTATTTGTTAAGATCTCTGTTCTACCTCTCAGATTGCAATTGCTCTGCCATTCATGAGATTACATCTTTACCAGCTAAAGCCTCACCAGCATTTACAACGGCTTCCAAATAGTTTCCACAGATACAGGGCACCAACCATTTGTCATTTTTCTGCAACAGCTGAACTTTCAGATCAATTACAAAGGGAAACAGTGATAAAGTAAACAAGATATGTCACCAGTTTGGATTTCAGGAACTAGATTTTGCCACTCTGACAAACATCATTACTCTTCCCCCAGGGGGATATAACCAGGCTATTCATAAAACAAGACACCATCTGCACTGAACAAGGACTAAGGACCAGACTCTACATAAAATAAAATAATTTATGTTGAAGAAGACCTTTAAGATCACTGAGTCCAGCCATAAAACTAACACTGCCATGCATATGTCTTCATATATCATACATACATATACATCATCTATATAATCATATATCATGTGTATATATATATCTATATATATTCATGCATGTCAGTCTCTTCTTCCAAACAGCAAGGAATAGGATAAAATGACCTCAAGTTGCACCAGGGCAGGTTTAGTTTTGATATTAGAAAAAATTTCTTCACTGAAAGTGTTTCAAGCATTGGATCAGGCAGCCCAGAGAAGTGGTGGAGTCACTCTCCTTGGAGGTATTTAAAAGATGTGTAGATGTGGCACTTGGGGACATGGTTTAATGGTGAATTTTACAGTGCTGGGTTAACAGTTGAACTGGATCCTAGAGGTCTTTTCCAATCTAAGCAGTTTTGTGATTCTCTGTACCATGATACACACACGGATCCCTCCAATTATTCAATTCCCATTCTTACTCTTCCTTCACATTCATACAAACCATGAAATACCTATTCAACACACTGGCTGGCTGTAGAGCCTTCCATCTTCACTTAAACCTTTCTCTCCAAACAGATTTTTGAATAGATTTTAAAGAGGCATCAGCACACTACTCTGAAAAAGATGCTAGAGAATTTAGATTTCGTAATGGAATACAAATTGGATAAAACCACCAAGTTACTCCCCACTTCACTATCCAATGAGGAGACTTATCTGCTTTTTCCATATGCTTCTTTCCTCACAGACAACAGGGATTATAGCGAGATAAGCATTAAAAAAGCTTCATATTTCAAATTCACTTTAACTTGTTGCCTGAAAAAGTTCCTGAAGAAATGAGTCCCACTGCCAACTGACCACTCTTTGGTTTCTTTAGACACTCTGTGAGGTGATTTCATGGACTTTTCCCCATGCAACCTCATGTGAGAAACAGGGAGTGAACTGCTGAATAATTCTTCACCTTGTCTATACCTCTCATGATTTTCAATTAAACAATTCTATTCTTCTCAAGAATCCTATTTTATTTTACTCTCTGTAACTTTTTATTAAACTCTCTGTTTAATAAAACCTCTCAGTTTAATAACTGCAGAGTTCAGCTAATCTGAATTTCAGCTGATCATCTTTTTAATATTGGTTTGTTTGAAAAGTAAGCCACAAAGCCTTATGCAAACCTGACCACATTTGGATACTGCCACTATGGATTTTACATTCCTTTGCAATGTCTATAAAAAGGCTTTTCCCATTTAATTCCAGTGAACCTTAGACTAGTAGCAAAAAGTTGGTATATTCGGTCTTCTGTCCCTACACTGTTTCACAAGAGAAATACGCTCTAAATTAAACATATAAGGTGCAAGGTTGAAATTGATAGAACAGCCTATTAACATTACTAAGAGTGATGGGAATAAAATATATTGGTAACTTTAGTCAAATAGTGAAGGATAGGCATGAATTAAAGCAATTGAAAGTGGTCAGTGAGTCAAATAAAACGAGATTACATATGAACATACATACTGAGTAAAAAGGCTGGAAGGCAGACAGAAAAACTAATACAAGTAAGCAAAGGTTAGTGTTACTCAGGGTAAAGATAAGTCTAATCTTTTTACCAAACCCCTCTCTCATCCTTATTGCTGATTCTTTTTGCCACATTTTTCTACCTGCAACATTCAGAAAGCATGAGCTGTAGAAAACAATCTGCAGTTTGCCAAAGTTGACTAAAAGCCCAAAGCTCCTGTTTTCAGTTTTCATTGCAGTTTTCCAAGTAATTTCTTATTGTAATAAAGAGATAGCTGTTGAAAGTGATTGAAAATTAGTTTTAAAAATACTCTTTATTCAGCGTACTTGGGAAACACAACATCCTCAAGAGCCAGGCTGAAAGAGTTAACATATCCATTCCTGCCCCATTTTTCAAAGAAAAGGCATTAATTTTTAATTTATTAGCTTTATGAGAAATTAATAACAAGGTTTGAAATCAGGTAGAATTCAAAGTAACAAAAATCTTGTGGAAGCAGTTCACTGCATAAACTGACTGAAATTAGAGCTGAAGGCCTCCTGAATGGCTCAAGAGCTTTTTGTGCCCTCCAGTTCAGATTAGAACATTGACGCTGACTTCCAAACAAATTTACACAAAAATTTTAATTCATTTGCTCTCACTTTCTTCCTGTGTATTATTATTCAGCAGCCAGTTCTATTTTGAAATTACATTCTTGCTAAAGAGCAGTGTGATTTCCTAAACTCTGAAGGGCATTTAATAAAATAATGCATTAAATATATTCAAATTATCGGAAAAAAACCCCAACAAAAAACCTAAAGCAAAGTAACCAACCAATCAACCAAAAAATCAACCACCAACCCCTCCATCTCCCAGCAAAGCAAACAATTCCCAACTCTCAGTACCAGCCATGTGCCAAAATGTTCTGAAACAAGCAGACCTTTACTACAAAATTGGAGTTGCAGGATTTTCCCCCAACCTTGTTAGATCTCAGTGTGGGTCCCCATTGAAATCTGTTTCTTTTATATCTGAAACAGCTTCTATGCCACTGACATCCCATCCATCATATTCCCCAGACCTCACAAGTGGCCAAGTGCATGATCCATGGTTTGGAAAGGATGATGGAAAGGTAGATAAGGACCAGGAAAATACAGTGCTAAGTCAATATTTGCTGCTTCCTGCCTTCAGATATAATCTAAAGCTCTTCCATCTTATACACTCCACTGAAAGATTAAAAAAAAAAAAAAGCTTTTCTGACAGTTTTTTTTTGGTAAAACTTTAAAGCTTCTAGCTATTGTGTCTGCAAGACTGGCAGTAGAGGAAAGTAAATGTCCTACAGAATTACTTATTGTCACCCTTCCTATAATTATCAGGCAAAAAGAAATACATCAATAGGTATTGAAAGCCATCAATAGGCTCCCCCAGAGAATTTCAACCAGAGAGAGAAGCGGCCCTATCTTCTATGCATCACTGAGCACAGAAAAGTAGACTATTTTGACTTAGCACTGACAGAGCTACTGCTGCTTCTCCCTCCCTACAGGTTTTAGGAGAATATTTGTAGTTCAACAACGCACCCAGTAACCACATTGGGGGTGTGTGTGTGTGAAACAGAGCTTCTCAGTTCTGAACTCAAATCTTAAACCCATGTCATAGGTCCAGGTTTGCTCCAAAGACGCCAAGTTAACATTTCCTCCTGCTGTAGCCTTTGCCATTTTTCTGCATGCTGCTAGAGTGTAAAGATCAATGTCAAAGGGAATACCTCAGCAAGCAAAGAGGAGATGATACTAGTTTCATTTCTAGTGGCAAGATTCTGCCATTCTGCATTAGAAATAATTGTGTCCTTTACTGTAGAAGACCACAAGGCCATACAAAAGCTCAAGCACAGCTTGTGGCAGAACCCTGTTTTGAGGCAAAGTCAGTGAGAGATATGTTACTGTACACACAGACATGCAGGTTCACAATATCCCATTTATATTATTTTGAAGGATTTCTTACAACTATACCCACAAATAGAGCATTTGTGTGTTTTGTTTTGTTTGTTTTTTTTCAATTAGAAACACTACATAGTAGTAATGCTACATTGCCGTACATGGTGCAGAGTAAAAACAACTCAAATTTGTAAACTAAAAATCCATGTTCTCTCCCAAAGTTAATTTAGTAAGATTCTCACAAATATTTCTGCCTTATAATTAAATGAAGTATAAAAATAATAATGAAACCTGGCCTAACTGCAGTGCTAAAATAATCCTGCTTCTGAGCAATGAACTGCTTGGCCATCAGCCAGATGTTACATTTTATCTAAATGCCCGTATTACAACACTTGACAATATCCCTGTGTACCACTTTCTTCCTTTTCTTTCTCCAATAGAACCAAAACTCTCAGAATGTTCCTGTGGGTGATCCCAACAGTTTAACATCAGCTTCACAGTTGTGACTGACTATATATTAAGCCTGGATCTCAGCCAACTTGAAATTATGCACAAAAAAGTGCCGTACATAACAACAGGAAAATGAGACAAGTCCATGCTTTTTCACCACAGAATATAAGGTTACATATGCACCATTACATTTAATTACAATATAAATGACTTTCGCAGCTATAGCACAGCCTCCTTCTCCTCAAAGGATGTAGAGATACAAGCAGAAAGTATCAAGCAATGGGCCTTGATATTATAATTTATTAACACCATACTCTAACCAACTGAGCTGGTGAAGCTGCTCTTTGCCTGCTGCTGACTTTAGAATATTTTTATCAAACCAGCTAATGTTTTTATTTGCCCAACATGGGATTTCTTAAGGAAGTTTTGTCTTCAGAAAGTATAATTTCTGAAAAGATAGCTCACTGGAGTTTCCCATGCTCCTTACTCTGAGTGAAAATGAAAAACACTAGTTAACTTTTACTCTTTACTATTCAGTGAGGTTCACACCTCTGCTGTCACTAAAGCATGGGCTTGTTACTATCTGGGACTGCCACAGGTATTTAATTATGAAGCCTATATAAATGAAAACAGTCTTCTTCTCCCCCTCAAACTAGGATTATGACTATAAGAAATATGGAACACAGTAAACTTTTATCAGCAAAAGCAAGGAAAACATTTTCTCTTTCCCTCCTGAGTTATTCTTATAATTACGCTGAGTTTCAAAATAGCACAACTTATAAAAGGTAAAGTACACAATTACTGGTAACAGTCTATTTTATACACTGTTGTCCCCTTCTGATCTTTTTTGTTTCCCTAATACTTATAACAACATTAATTAATGCCCAGCCACCCAACAGCTGGTTAGAAAGCACATAAGGGAATCATTGTACCTATACTAAACTCAGTGCAACAGTGTAATAGCTGCAAGAGAGATGTCCAGCTGAGATACAACAGAAAAAAAAAAAAAGGAAAAAAGAGAAAGAAAATTCCCTTCTGTGTTCCTCATGTTGCTGAGACAAGTGTCGCAGCTGCACATATATTGCCATCATCAAAATACAAATTTACAATACAAATGCAATACAACTGCATGTTATATAATTACACATCAGTTTAGTGATTTAAACATTTGAATATATGGTACTTTGTTAACTGTACTCTTACTACTGACATACTCAGATTCCTGGCCTAGGAGACAGAATAGCCACAGGAGAGAAGGACTTTCCTCCGATATCCCCACTCTTTGCTCACCCAGGTTTGTGGGTCTGCAGCTCTGGCACATTAGGAGAAGACTTCAGAAAAATGTAGGAAATTCCAAATGGCCAACTCCACACATTACAAAACCAACAACTGCCTAGACTACCACCTTGTTTTCTACTCCAGTGTTGTATTTTGCAGACTAAGACTGTATTTTTCTTCTTTTCAGAATACACAACAGTTTTATGCAGCCCAAATGCATTGGTTGATTCTGGTCATGGTGAGATATATTTATTTTCTCAACACTTATTAAAAACTATTTTCTCATTTCAGAAACAAAAATCTAAGCTTTTTTTATCCAATGTATCTCCTGTCATTTCTCATCTAAACCAACAGCCTCCCCTAAGCTATTTTATTATCCAATTTTTTTTCCCAAAAGAATTAAGTTCTTTCTTCAGTAATTCCAGAAAGCATAATACAATAATGCTTTTAATCTATTTTAAAGTATTATTTGCAATGAACTGTATGCTTTGCTTTTGAATACTCTAACAGATTATTACTATTTCTTTATATTGAAGACTTCAAAACCAATATGGTTTTTGTCAAATATGTAAAAGGAGATTAATTTCCCCACACTCCTTTCCTCCAGGCTAAACAACCTCAGCTCCCCCAACTGCTCCTCATAAGACTTGTGCTCCCGACCCTTTACCAGCTCCATTGCCCTTTTCTGGACATGCTCCAGCACCTCAAAGTTTTTCTTCTACTGAGGAGCCCAAAACTGTATTCAAGCTGCAGTCTCACCAGTGCTGAGTACAGGGAGATGATCACATTCCTGATCCTGCTGGCCACACTGTTTCTGACACAGGCCAGGGTGCTGTTGGCCTTCTTGACCACCTGGGCACACTGCTGGCTCATCCTAGTATGTATCCATTTTCCCAGAGAGCTTATGAAAATAAAAATCCTTCTCAGAGTACTGATGACCTTTCTAGTAAAAATTATCTAGGCATTCCTACAGTTTACTTTCCAGTTTCTAGCAAGTTAATCATCTATAGGAGAACTTTTTAATCTAATACGTATATCTTTGAATAGCACTGAAGAAAATTCATCTTGAAGCTTTGTGGTTTTGTGTGTCAGAGGTCTTTTTTAACTATTTGAAAGTTGAGTACACATATGGAACCAAATAATACTTGTCTACCTGCTTAAAATATCTTTAAAGTATTTGAATTATATTAGTGATTTAAGTCTTCCCTCAAAAAAAGTCTATGGCAGCCAAACAGAGGTAGCAGTGTGACAGGACTCAAGAAAATCAGCGTGAAGCTGAATTAGGGCAGGTTCAGGTTGGATATCAGGAAAAGGTTTTTTTACCCAGAGGGTGGTTGAACACTGGCACAGACTCCCCGGGAAGGTGGTCACAGCACCAAGGCTGACAGAGTTCAAGAAGCACTTGGACAATGCTCTCAGGCACATGCTGTGATTCTTGGGGTATCCTGTGCAGGGTCAGGAATTGGACTTGATGATCCTGATAGGTCCCTTCCAACTCAGTATATGCTGTGATTCTACAATTCTATAATACACGTGTCATACATGTCTCCCTCTTACAAAATACATAAACAAATACCATCACCTGAAGCAGTAACTTGCATTCAGAACATCCATGAATAAATATGATACTCATCCTTTCTTTGTGCACATATATTGTAACAGACTGTCAAATTGCCTGATTACATGCACAGAACATGCAAGTTTCATTTAATAGACAGAACAAACAATGCTATCATATACAGTTATTTTACATTTTGTATTTTTATCCTTATTGGTCAACAGGATCTTATCTAGCCAACATTTCCCAAGTTAAAAATTTCATACTTGGATTAAAAATCAACTGTCCCATAAAAGTTAAGGACTATTCCCTTGTCCTTATTTATTGCTTTCCTAGCTTACAGGCAGTGGAAATGTTCCTACTCCATTTAAATGCAGGAAAAGCAGGTTAGATTATATTGCCATATAAAAGCACTATTTAAAAGTGTTGGCTATGTGGGTAGAAAGTCACATATGATCACCATGGAGCTTCTCCATCAATAACTGTCAGATATTTTTTCTTTTGATTGTTTTATTTTTACTTTAAAACCAAAGATAATATGTACAATCTGAAAACAAAGAACAGCAAGGCCAGACAACATTAAGGAGCATTCTCTTGAGTTGGAGGAAAATGGTTTTGTATTGCATACAATCTGAACGAATGCATTATTGTAATAGTATCTCTCTTACACTGCCCACACTTTATAGAAGACGTTGATAATCTGGAAAGATTCAAGATGTAAACTGGTAAGAAACAATAAGAAAACTTGGAAACCAGTCAGTTCCTCAGTAAGATACTGAGAGAAGCTCCATGCCCTAATTTACTTGAACTATTGAGAATAAAAAAAATCACTCTGTTTGCTCTCTAATATAGCTAGCAGATACAGGCAGAAAATTATTCAGTGAGACAAAACTTAAAAATAAGGTTAAGCAGCATTTTTGAGTAGATGAAAAAATGTAAAATGTAAATGTAAAAACTCTTAATTTAACAAAGACACAACAAACAATTTTAAGTGCATGTTGAGAATAATAGTACTCTATATAATGTGAATAACATAATTAGTTCAAGAGGGAACTCGGACTAAGCAGTGACATCTACTTATTAAAGTCAAACAATTCATCATTAAATGCTTACCTTCTGCAAATCTCTGATCATCTAAACAATTCAGAATATGCAGGTGAGCTAGAGTAAAACACCTCCTTCCCCTGAACCATTCAAAACTTTTTTAAGCAGCTCTCACATATTTCAGCAAATTAGAAGAAAAAAATCTAGAAACATGTTCAACTTAATTTTGCAGTTGTTTGGAGTTTGTAGAGATAGACATTCAAATAAAAAATAAAATCAGTAACTGCTTCAATATTAAGACACGCTGAACAAAAAAATCATCATCAACGCTCAAGACCTTATTAATATTGGTCAAGATACGTCAGTACTATCAGTACATAAAAACAACTCCTGATCCATCCGATCTATAGATTCTTTCTGTTGACGTTTTTTTTATTCTGCTCAAAGGAATAGCCTGACTACATAACACGGAGAAACTTTTTCACTATCTCCTTCTCAACATTTTTACAGCCAAAAGAAACCTGCTTCTAAGTTGGATCTCTTCTCATCTACTGAGGGTAAACAACAAAAATGCCACTGAACAGGACACACAGGAAAAAAACCCAATTTTACCTCAGACAATTATATTGACTATTCAGGAAGTGATTCACTGATAAAATAATTTCTTAAAGCAATGGCACAGTAAACAGTCTCCCCAGAAATCAGCTCCAAAATTATTCTGTACCTGTGATGGACGTATTCCATTTATCATCATCTGGACTAAACTGGCATTCCCATGTAGAGCTTTAGCACAGCTCAGGGAAGTGTGTCACTTCATCTGTCTGCCTCTGAAATCCTGGTACACTAACATAAACTTTCCAGACACATGAAAAATGGCAACCTGTAAACTACTCCATATAAAAGTCTACCAGTCTGTTCCTTCTCTGTGGAGGTGAGGACTGTACCAAATACACAGAGGAACAGGGCATACGCAGTCAGGCCACCAGCTATTCTTGCAACGTTTCTGAGAAAGACATTCACAATAAAGACAAACTCAATCAGTGTGGTTATTCTCATGACAGTTACACTGGTTCAGACCAACAAGACCACCCAGCTCGATGTCTTGTCTCCAACTGGCCATTAGCAGGCACTGAAAGAAGAGTAAGAACAGGGTAAGCAATTATGCCAGGTTGTACTAGTGGGAATGGAACTGGAGGATTCATACTTTTTTGATTTATTTCAAGAAAAAAATGCCCTTATAAGAAGGTATCAAAATATGTACATAGTGGTGTTTGGTAATACGAAGCACTAAGAGCTACTACTATGGTGTCAATGGTGCAAGTAACACAGTACCCAAATCATTCTATGTTCGCTCTTACTTTTTGGCATGTATTTGTTGCCTGCTTGTATATCACAAATATAAGCATAGCAGAGCTCCATCAGAACGAAACAGCATGTCTGCCACATCGATTAAATATTAAGACAGCCTAATTACGATTCAAGGAGGTCATTAGCATGCTGCCATATCTGTTCCTCTTGCCTAGGTTGGGAGATGTCAGAATTGCAGCAAGCTGTGGAGTATCACACAGCAGTAGTCTCCAGCTTCTGAGTATCCTTCATCTACAGTGCTACAACTACTACCCTGTGTCACAGAACAGGTACTTCTAGTTAGATAGTGTGGAAATGCAGAGTTCTCAAAAACAAACAAATCAAGCATAAGCTCCATTTCTTCTTTTAAACTCTGCCAGCAAGCTGACATATATTTAGCATACATATACTGTTGCTGCTAACATTTACCTTTCCATATATTCTGTCCCTCCTTATGGAAATGCACTCTGGCCATCCTTTCACATAATTAACAACATTAGCCAAAGTGCAAATAACATTCCTCTACATGACATCATTTAAAAACAGGAATGAATTACCTCTTTAAGAGAGTAAAGGAATAACTATGGTTTATTGTAGGAATGTGTGCTTCAGTATTGCTTAACAATAAATACCTAAATACAAACTTTGCTGCCTAAATAGAACCATACATCAACATCCCTCAAAACTCACTACTTTCTCTGTCATGGGACTGGAGCAAATTTCAAAGCACATTATGCAGATATCCTAATATCTTAAGCTGCATCACTAGAAAAGAAACCATTTTCAGTTTATTTTGGATAACAGGACTTTTTTTTACATTTTAATGATGCAGATAAGCACAATGTTCCTTTTACTAATAGCCTTAAAGGACTAGTAAATAAATTCTCTCTGTATACCATCTCAAAGTCTGGATATGACAGTCTTTTGCCACAGATCCTATTCCTTCAATCCCTTTTCTAATACAGAAAAAAAGACTAAAAGCTAAGAAAGACTACAGAAGGTATCCAGCTTAAACAAACTAGCTTAGGCACCAGAATGATTTCAGTCATCAAAACCTTCAGCTCAGCACAGTAAGGAAAAAAAAAACCATGTTTAACTAACCTGCACAGAGTTCTATCTTTTCTATGCACAATTAGATCACTGAAAAGCTGTCATAGGTATTGCTAAAGCATATATTGGTATAGATATATCAGGAAGGCCTAAAGGAACATGTGGATAAGGTACTTTACACAGATGTCTTTTATCGTGAAGCCTACTGAATTTCCTAGCAGAGGAAAGCTACAGTGATTTTCCAAATTATTAGACTGAGTGTATCCAGAGATGACTGATTCCAGTCCTCAGCAAATCTAAAGCCATCCAGGTCACCAAACTGTAGTGCCATCTTTGCCCACTTCTAAGGTACATAGTAGAAAGGAAGGAGAAAAGGATGAAAAGTGAAATAGCTGAGCTAAAAAAAGGACAGAATCCTAATCTGAATTCTGATCCAACGCACACTTGCCATTTGCTTCACAAGAAACAATACAAGATATGCCATGAGAAAATCATGAATTTAAATTACTATTGAGCTGCATTTTACACTGCAGTCAACCAGACTGCTTCCAGTAATTACATAATAGTAGCAATGAATACACTCTGATTTATTATGCAATGATAAGTCAAAAAAAGAGAAAAATATTTTGAATTACCCTTTAACTGAAACAACCAAATTCACTCATTTAATCAGTTGCCTCATATTAACAAGAGCATATCTATTGAATAGGACTTATATAACAGTCAGAAAATTAATTGATAGATGCAAAACCAATAGGATTACAATAAAAAATTAATAAAATAATATATGTAAAATTATTTTAAAAGTAATTTGATATTTTTCTTTAAGCAATTCAGACAATATCAGAAAATACTAAGCATTTTGGTCACATTCCATTCTTTACTTGCTTGAATGTACAGCAAGTTACGGCACAGCATTACATTATGAAGTCTGTAAATAGTATTAGGATGGCAATGCCTTGGAATTACCCTAAGACAATCAATTCTCTTGTTTTTCAAAGCCCAGGAAAAGTTATGTGATATTTTCTTGAGGACTATGCCTCCTGAATAAACATTACAACAATATCACAGCAGTTTTGTTAGTTTTGGTTTGTCTGCTTGTTTGTTTTTTTTAACAGGTCAATTATGAATTTTTTGTTCCTGTAAATGCAGTTAAGTCCACTGCACATAGAAGACAGTAACCTCTGACTATGTATAATCCATATCATGTTGTGTACTGAATGCAGTACTCTATATACAATTTTCTATTTAAAAAAATTTGAAAAAAATTTAGTTAAGAATTACTTAGCATTTGTATGATAACAAAGCACCTTAAGTTCCCACTAAACACCACTTTCCATGGGTTTGGCAAGTATTTTTGGAAGAAAATAAGGTGTAAAGCTATTGTCAATGTGTCTAGATTCAGCAGTAACTAAGTACATGATCATGCACTTTGATGAACATGAAGGCCATTCATTGCCTTTGGGTAGTGGTAACTTCACTCCCACAGAGTAAGAAGTGATACAGGCAGTTCTCCATGCAAAAAATCTGTGTTAGTACAGTTGCTCCTTTCTTTTGGTTTATAATCAATGTACTTGCCCTCTTCTTATTTTCATGGCAGTGATGTTTAAGGTAATCTAATTAAGGTTGGGAGCACATAAATATTATTCTGAGAAATTGGTTGAGAGAGGAGGATCTATTCAATAGCTTCTATAATTTTATGGCTCTTGCTACAGTCACCTATTACTTTTTCTGAATTACATGGAAGACAACAAATGGAAGATGTCTTGTGAGTTCTATGAGTATTGTATCAAGGCATCTAGAGAGGAGATAAACTCCTTCTGGCTCATTATCACTTAAAGTCCATTGAAAAAATCTCCCTTTATCAAGGTGTACCTTTAATGCATCTTTAAAGCAAGATCATGAATCTTCGTGGTATAAATTGTACCAGCATCTCAAGCAAAATTAGATATATGAGCAAAGGCACTTTTTACTGTCTATGTGGTGATGTTCTGATCTATAAACTTCATAAAAAATTACGTAAGGCCATAATGCCTGAAGTACAGACCAGAGCTCAGACTAAAAGTTGTAGGCTTATACTCTAAACAAGTTTCCACCATAGCTAATATGCAAACAACTTTGAAGAAGAGTTAAAATTAACCCAGAAATATCTTAACAGTTTCTTTAATCAAGACACTCTCTTACTTGGTTAAATTTTGCTTGTAAAAAGCAATCAAAAATCCTTCTCATGAGAAGCAGTCCAGTTTGTGCTCCAGTTTCATTCAGAGTCCTTCCTAACTCAGTCATGATCTGGATATGAAAAATTTAAAACTCAAGGGATAGTTTATTACAAATAGAGCTGTTTTCAAATGCTCTGTGCAACAATATAAGGCCTGGGTGTGTTTTGAGCATATATTTTACTGGTTGATAACAGTCAGGGTTTAAAAAGTTTCAGCGGATACCCAAATATCAGTACGAGTGGCATTCCTTCTCAGTGCTACCTTTCCAAGTTTTCTCCAATTACAAAAAAAAAAAAAAAAAAAAAAAGGAAACACAATTGACCAATCAACTAAAAAATAATTGCATAATCCCATGTAGATCACCATCAAGAAGTCATGAGGAACTTTCAGTCTAACCTTTACTGTGACGAACACAAGATTTATCTTGTACACGCTGATGACACAACTCAGGATATTTTTGGATATAGTTATACCTTAAACACCACAATATCTACTGATTGCCTCCCTTTTTAATACTTTGGGCTTTATAAAAACCCAAACCAATTAAAGGAACTAATTCAGTGAGTCTCAGTCACAGATAAATTTTGGTTCATTTAAGTACAAATCAGATGTTTCAGTTTATGTTCACGCTAATAAAATTCAGATAAACTACCAAAGCTGTATCTAATATTGGACAGGATATAGTGTGAGCGGGAAAATAGAAATCCCAAATTGTCTAAGTTATATAAAAGCAAAAGGGGAAAAAGAAAAATTTTATCATCAGAAAACGCTACCAGCAGCAAAAGAAAACACATAAATATTCCCATGTAAACAGCATCCTTCCCTGTAGCCAGCCTGCAGAGGATGGCAATGCCATTCATTTTATAGTGCCTTAACATCATGTTTGAATTGTTTCTGTTCTACAGATATGGCAAATTAGTGTTAGAGACATTTATCATACTCTCAAACAAGATTTCCCTCCCTGTTAGACATGAACTCCATTTAACAATAAATGGGAATTTGGACAAGCCTGAGATGTTGGGTGAAAGAGCTGCCCTTGCTGCTAGATCTAAGAAATGCCCGAGAAGTTTCCCCACGACTGCCCCTTTGGGAGTTGTGCCATAGCATAACTCGATAAAGTGCTGACTCCACGAGCACAACCCTACAAGTCGTGTGATTTCCTGCTAAAATAACTTCCTTAGTGATTGATTAAACACAGAGCAAAATCTGCCTGCTTTTGCTTCTCTTTCTACAGCCTCACTTTATGTAGCACAAAAAAAAAGCTTTATTGCTTTCTTCTTTCAGCAGAAGAACATAAAAGAATCTCCAAGCATGAGTTACCACCATGATGCAGACTAACTAAATTACATAAACATCATAACAGGAAGATAGTTTCCTGAGTTGAGACAACAATTATGTCAGCTTTAGCTATGGAAATTATAGTATGCATAATCTCGTTCCTTTTATTTTTCAAAGGAACTCAAACCACTGAAATTTATGTAATTGATTCAATTATTTTATTGAACAAGCTCCTATATTCATCCATCTTGCTCGTAACAAAGTGACAACCATACTTTCCATTTCCGCTTTCAAAATTACAGTTACTGGAGGAATGAGTTGCAGTAGTTGCAGCTATTATTGCCTCTTCAGCCCTCACTGAGGAGGAACTAAAAGCAAAAATCTGCTCACATACACAGTCAGCTTTATGCTCAGGTATGACTTTCTGAAGCAAGCAGGCACAGGCATTACACAGAGGAAAAAGAGACAATGCATATATTCAAAAGCTATGCTATCATTTCACCGAGAGAACTGAAAGTATTTAATTTAAACAAAATATGAAATCATTCCAAATATTGTTTGGAAAATTAATACTGACAGGATAAAAGTGATCACATTTACTTAGCCCCATTTGCTGATATTTTTTTAAAACCACAGAGTAAAATGCAATTTAAAAATAAACTCTCTTTGAAATATGATTCTTGAAATGTTAAACATGACAGAGGCACATTAACCAGCAGCCTCAGTAGACTAGTCTGCATTTAAAGCCATTTAATTCTATTAAAAAAAGATAACACAGTTCAGGATTGATATAAATACATCTCCAAACTGTTTGGACAATTCAACAGATATGTGGGTATTACAAATATGCCCTCAGTTATCTACATAATTATACTTAAATTTCAACTTCTTTATTGCCATAGAATCAAAGGTGTAAGGAAATTTACAACCATATATGTTTACCACAGACTTTTCAACACTGATTAGTTCTTTAAGGCTGGAATCATACGCAGATTTCAGCATAACTTTTTTAAAGGGGAAGACAAGAGAATTCAGAATAACAACTGCAGATGGGATCTTGAAAATATATGCTGGAAAAGGGTAAAACAAAAGTCTAGATGTCAACAGAGAGGGATAAAATAAAAAGTAGTCATAGTGTTCATCCTAAAACTATGTTTTAGTATATGGGATTGATGATGTTAAGTCCAGCTCCCTGATGTTTCTTCCTGAAAGGTTCACCATCTGTATGAACTTAACACAGAAAAAAGACTTTCTGTCTTTTTTGAAAAAGATCTTTTTCTTTCCCAATATCCCTTCTTGTTTTAGACGTCTTTCCACTGAGGACTGGTTGGATTGCATTTTAGTTATATAGAAAGCAGGAGAAAAGGTGGTTTCAGGGAGGATACTTAGTAGAAGAAACAGCCAGTATTGCATGCTTCTACTGAGTATTCTCCATGAACCCACTTCTTCTCCTGCTTTCCATACAGCTAAAATTCCTGTTTACTCCTTCATCAGTATAAACTGAGGTTATTGCAACTTCTCCCACCAGAGCCTTCTCTATTATCTCTGTTGCTCTGCCTGTTCAAATGAAATATAATTGTGAACTTCAACTTTTCTGGAGCATAAGCAAGTCCAAACTTCAGCACTTATCTTTATTATACCTTTAATCCATCTGGTCATCACTTGCTAAGTCCACTACAGATATTGCCTTCCTAACAACAGAAATTGCTTAATCTGGCCTATAATACTGCCTCATTTCTGTGTCCCCAGGCTCCTTACTACTTGGGATACTGCTTCCACCGTTTCCACCAAGCCAGCATCTTCTAGTTTTGGCCAGCTGCTTACACATTTGGCTGGATGATGGTAGCCAGAGAAGACAAATTAAGCTTTCTGTATTCTTCAAACAAGCCAAGAGAAAACTGAAATCTGCACAACAGCAGTACACACCACTTGACTAAATATTTCTGTCCTTAGAGTAAAAAGGTTTTTACAGCCACAAGAAAAACTTGTAACTCTTTGGGAAATACTGCTGAAATTGGTTTTCTACATAAAGCCTTATAAAGAACCATAACAACAGGCAAAGTTCAGCCCCTGTGGTAAGTAGCTGTCATTATTATTTTTTGAGTGTAGGAAAGATTTTTGTTTTAGCAGTTAAATATTCGTGTTACTGATGTCATTATTGTTTCTTGCTTGCTGCAATCAGATTTAAAGGATTAAAGGAAGTTCTTATCTGATGTTTTCTTATTTTTTTTGAGTAAGTTTCCACACAATTTGCCATAAACTAATAAATTAGCATCAAGAGAAAAAAAAAGGCATGCTTATTAGCCCCTACAAAATTGAGAAACGTATTTAAAAATCTTTTGTTGATCACCAGACCCTCATACACAGTAAGCCCAGAAATAATAAATCAAACTCCTTCATTTGACATAGGGATTGGAAGTTAGCATAGCAAATCTACCTCTTGACAAGCATCCTCTTTTAGGTGCAATCAAAGTGTTCTGAAGTCAAAAGGGAGCAAGAAATGTGGAGAAAAAAATACATGGTGTAGGGGATGAACAGTGGGAAAATAAGGAAAAAGGTATCATGAAAGTGGGGTTGAAAGAGATGTGACAGTGAATTTAGGAAAGAACTGAGGCAAAGGAAGACACATATACTTTGGAGAGCTGTTTTTCTTTGCAAAACAGCAAAGAAAAATATACAGGGTATATATACTGAAGAACAGTAGAACATGTGAAATCACGGCAATGGAAAACCTAGCAGCCAAAGCAACATCAGAAAGAAAGAATAAGAAAAAGAGTTGACATTCAGACAAGAAAAAATTAAGAAGAAATAGGGGCTGTTATACTGAAAACAGAAGACAATGAAACTATTGGAAACTGCCAGGAGGGGGGAAGAAGTAGCGTGGGAGAAAACTAGACACTGTAGAGACAATCTAGACTTTCACATTTAAATTGGTTCAATTACTTTTGAAAAGGAAAGTCATGGGCTTATTACTTTCAGCAAATGGAGGAAGAGTGGGGGAGAAGCTCTTCAGGGTAGGATAATTTTTAAATCTGAAGAACAGAAGATTCAATATTCTAGGAACAATTAGTATATTAATCATTTACTGCATCACACAAGAAGTAGAAACAGATAATCCTACTAAGTGAAGAATCCTATAAAACAACTGGGAAATCTAAGAATTTAATACAACACACTCAAAATCAATTCATCAGGCACAATGGCTGTTTGTTTATGTAAAATAATGTATCAAAAGCTTTATGAATTTTGGCTCAGGGGCTTGGAATATTTGATACTTGAAATTTTAATAGGTTTGAGAAAAGAAAACTCTCCAATGAATAGAGCTGTTTTATCTTACAGGCATCTCATAAACTGCTTAAATGGAATTTAAAATATATTAGTTATTAAAACTAAAACTGTTTTTAAAATGGACATATGATGAATTTAGGGTTTAGTTTTCCCACAAGAATCTCAAATACCTCACAAAAGGATTGTATAAGATATATAATATGTCAGCCGCTTTTGTAGCTTTTACTAATCTATTTCTTAGCCATTAGAGAACTCTGCTCCTGAAGCACGCACTGCACCTTTACCATAATACCACCTCCGGGTGCCAAGCATTTTTACTATGGGAGGAAGTGGTGATGCATGCAGAATTATTATATGGCTCAATGAGCTGTGACACAAGGTACAATAGTAATACACTCAGGATTGAGCAGTGAATTTTAAGGTAAAGCCCAAATCTGAGGGCAGCTAAGAGCCTTATCACCACATCAAGGAGAGCTCTGAGTAGACGTGGGTGCACTGTTTGGAGGTCAGCCCCGGCAATTGGCAGTGGTCAACCTGAAGTGATGCTCATCAAGTTTGACCTTTTGCTGCCAGGATGATGCATGCTTTGGGGATGGCTGGCCCACTGCTGCTGGAGTCCAAAAAGAGACAACAACCGCTCCTCCTGTCAAGATGAAGAGGTGACAAGATGCATCTGGCTGTGACAAAACTAAGAATTTTTATAGCAGCCTGAATGGTGCTGTGCTCCAGATTTGTGGCTAAAAGAGCACTGATAACACACAAGTGTTTTGGTTATTGCTGAGCAGTGCTTGCAAAGCTTCGAGACTTTCTCTTTTTCCCACTCTGCCACCATGGTTAGCAGGCTGGACTGGGCAAGAAGTTGGGAGGGAATTCTCATGACCAAAACTGACAAAGGGAATCTCCATACTGTATTATGAAGTCATCAATAAAAGCTCAAGAAAAGGTGGAGGAATTCAGGATGTTTGTAGGTATGATTGTTTTCCTAAACAACTCATTGTTAGGATCCACTTTCCAGGAAGTGACTGGACCACTGCCCGCAAATGGGAAGAAAGTAATAATTTCCTTATTTTGCTTTGCTTCCACATACAACTTTTGTTTTGTTTACTAAACCATCTTTTTCTTTATCCCTCAATCTTCTTGCCTCCTTTTTATTTACTCCCTGTCCTGTGGGAGCAGGGAGTAAATAGGCAGCTGGCTGGGTCCAACCTCCCTGAGGAACAATGGTTTGGTTTGTTTTCAGAGTTTTTCTCTCACAATATAGTTTGAAATTCAAATCAGGAACAACTTACTACTCCCCCCACAACCCCAATGAGAAATGCAGGAGCTTCTGTTATACCCAGATACTGCAGCACAAATACTGCAACAGGTTGATAATGATAATATAAAAACTCTTCCCCATTCCAAAATTGTAAACCACAAGGTGCATGATTGCACTTGGAAAAAAAAGCTTTAGGTCTTTGTAAATATGTTTAACTTTTCTGACCTATCTGTTTGACAGATATTTGACTACAAGAGCCAGAGGTAGAGAAAAAAACCCATATTATTAGAACTTTTACTGGGTTGGCACAGTTCTGAAATATGATTCTGTGCTGGTCCAAGCTAAGGGCTCAGATTCCCCATAATCTATCCGGAATGCTAATTAATGCTGGAAACATATGAAGCCAGTTTAACATTTCTCCTGGGTGGACTTCCTCAGAGATAAGGATTACTACATCATCAGCCTCATATATTTGTATTGTATTTCTCAAAAATATGGCATCTTCTCAAAAATAAATATCAGCTCGCTGAGCTGCTGTGAACCAGTGCCATTTGCCTGCTGCTATTGTCCTAGGATAGGAAGATGATGAAACAGTGATTGGAACAACAGATCAACGTAGAAGATGAAACTCAGATGAAATCACCAGTTCTCATCTCCACAGTATCTGTGCATTGATCTTAAAACCTTAGATCTTGGATTTAAACCTGGAAAGCACTATAATTTCTAAATACAGCTGTCAGGAGACATCTGCCTGTCTTTGTTTTGAAGATAGTTGGTGTGGGAGACTAAATAACAAGAAAAAATATAAAAGGAACAGAGCCCTCCAACATGATTGAGACTCAAATATTAATATTTTCAACTACAGGCTATTCTAATAAGCTATAATCAACACAGTCTTCATGAATCCTAGATATGAAACAATGAGTAAAAGGGATAAGGAAGGCCATAACACTACATATTTAGCATTAGTCTAAAGGAAGAGCTTAAATATGTAAATTATGCTGCTATTTTCATTGGATCTTTTGTCATTGCTCCTTCATTGAATATGAGGACAGAAATGAGGAACTTCAAAAGAACAGATAATATCTGAAGAATGGACAAGCTGACAAAAAAGATTAGTGATGAGATGTGAGAGATCAGCCCTGACAGATAATCCTCAACATCTGTGTAAGAAATAAAAGAAAATGTGAAGGTTATGTATAGGATTATTTTCCTGGCAAGAAGAGTCTGAAGGACAAGAGGGGAAAAAAAAGTTAACATTAAAGACATTTACCATAAAAAGGTAAGTATAAAAGTTAAACAGCAGTCACTGTTGCTTTATAAATTGGAAACCATAGGCTACATGAAGAGGGTTTATTACATGTGCGGCAAGAGTTCCATTCAAATATGGAAAACACCATGAAGAAGAGGAGGAAAAATGAAATAAGAATGTCTGCGTCAGAATGTTGCTAATTGTCACTGTCCCTTAAAACTAGGCATCTCTCCAATTCACTAACTCTTGGCTGTATTTCATAGACATTTCCTGTTTTTATTTTTGCATGTTTTTCTCAATATGCTCTGGTGCTGACACTGACTTCTGGAATCAACTCCTTGGTTCTATGTATAGGAGAATTTTCTACTTCTTAAGATTAGTATTTTGGGTTGTCTGCAGGCTTGCCCAGGCATCCTCAGTTAGGACATACATCTTTTATATACACTATGGTGTATACGTATACAGTTTACACTAAACACACAATTGTGTGAGGTAGAGGCCTATCAGAAACACATAGTTTCTGCTGTACAATGTGTTGGCTGCACAAAAGGTGATCATCAATTTCCTAACCTACATTCACACATCAGGGAAGTAATAGAACTTGCCCATTTTGCCACCACCACATGTCACAGTCTGACATGCAGTATATATTAACTAGAGAGAAAGAGCCACGTAAAGTGAGCAAGACCCTTGGAAACCTTCCAATTCTGCACATGCTTAGCCCTTCAATTTGTATCAGTAATTTAAAGAAAGGTACGCAAATGAATTTGTGAGTCAGTTCAGGAATTACTTTTTAGAAATTATGTGGGACTGTAATGCCTTTAACACTTTACCGAGAATAGCAAAAGTTTGATCTTAATGACTTACAGGAGCTATTTACATCTGGGAGCAGAGATTCTCATCAGTCCCAAAACAGAGCCCGATGACTGTTGCACAAGCCTTGTTCAGAAACCCGTGTCATGTCATGTTAATAATCCATAAATTGTAATGCCTGCCTAACAGCTTTTTCTATAACTTAACTGCATTAGTGATCTTAGCATGTGTGAAAGGTACTCAGATACCTTGGTGAATGCTGCATTTTAAAATCCTGAATAGGTAATCAGTTTGATTATTTAGCATTACATCTCAGTAATACCCAAGTGCTTTGGAGTTTCAGGAAAAGTTTGCATGTGAAGAAACTTGTATGAGTGTTAGATGCAATGCATTAACTTGAAAATTTTCTTCTGGAAGAGTCTGTTCTGTAGTAACAATCAGATGCCACTGTATCATCCTATAGATATTATCTTTCACTTAATTGTTGTAGGAACAAGTTCATGTAGGAACAACCATGAAAAACCCCTTCTGAGAAGCAGAAGTGATACAAATCAGTTTACCACTAGTGATTGAGTAGAACTATACCAATTTACACCAGTTCAAAGCAATAATTTGGGCCTTTTGTTATCACTGAAACTCATAACTGAAAAATAAATAATTTTGCACATGTGCTTTAAAAAACAAGGACCAGAATCATACTACATACAGCAGACAACACTGGGCTATTGTTAGGCCCCCAAAAATCTCTAGCAAATCCAATAATGCTACAAAACCTGTCAAAGTGTCTTTGTTGTTTGCTTGTTTTGTTTTCACATATATTTGAAATATGTTTCAGTTTACCATTTGTGTTGTTTATGTGGCAACACATACAGAATAATGTTAAGGTGATTTTTCATAAATATCTACAGAATTCCTCTGGCAGCGAGCAACTGTCAGTGCTACAATAACCTCTTTTTAGTGAGATGCCTTAGACATTAGGTCAATTGCAGATAACTTACAGTACTTCTTTTTTTCCTGTGCTGGTGCCAATACCCGAGGGACAACTACAGATTCTTACTTTATGGAAGTGTATTTTCTACCTTTACCTCATTAGCTGGAGCTACTATGATTCTACCAGCTCTGGTAGGAACACTTTCCGGCTCCCTCAGTGCCTGACTACTGCTTTACAAAGGGAAAGAGGAGGAAGAAAATCTAGAATTTAGAAACAGTTGTAAACCCTCTTTTGCTTCCATTCCAAAGGACTATTAAAGTATTTAAAAAATGAATGTCTGAAATAAATATCATTGATGCACCTATAGGAAAAGCATTAAAATAAAATACAATGGCATCTAGAGTGCCCACCAATCATATTTTCAAGCAGTTACAAAGATTTACCTTTATGGATGGACAATCCCTGCCAGAATTCTTAGCACAGCAAGATTAGAGAATAATACAGATGATTTGCTTCCTTTTTAAGCATTAAAACTTGTGCCTTGCCACACTGAGAACCCAAAACACACTTATAAAATGTATTATTGTTTCTTTAAAGGATCTTCTTTGTCTCAACAGGTAAGTACATGGATAACATGGATTTAAATCCCTCTGACTGGTGTATCCCTTTTTCTTAGATTTCTGAAAACATAAAGATTGAACGTTACCCAGTATTACAGCACCAATTTGTTGGAGGTGTTATCTGTGACTGGAAGGGTTTGAAAATTTCATAATTACGGTTTCCAAACACATAAATAAAAGAACACAAAATGTCAGAAGTTTTTAGACAATCAGAAGCCAAGAGGATTCCTGTAGTCTGGTATATTGACATAGGTTCATGCAGGTTTGCTATGTAATTGCCTATCTACGTGCTTTAATTCATAAATGAAAGGCTGTGTGTTTTCTACATGCTAATCATGAATCTCTTGATAAGTAAAATAATCAGAATATATAAAAATAAAAATGTCTGTGAATAATGAAATTGACTGGAAAAAGGAAGTTAAGTTTGAAAATAATAGTTTTGCCTGAACCCCTCACCAAATCATTTTTGTGCTTTTCATTTCTATCCAACTCTACTTTTTATTTAAACTGTTTTCTTGTGAGAACTTGAATATTATCTCGCAAGGGTTTTTCACAATTCCAGTAGCTCTTTACTCCTATTCCTCCATAAACTTTCCTTTAAGAGTTATTATTAACCTCACTTTTTAATTTTTTTTTTCCCCCCAATGAATTCCCTCCATCCCTTACGTAATCTTTCTGAGAACATTAGTGTTCCATGGTAAACATCTTATCATCAAAAAAGAACAAAAGGAAAATAATTAGAAATTTATTCTAGATACTCATTTTTTGAGAGAGAAATACCATTGTATTATACTCTTATTTTATATGGAAGAAAATAAGGATATCAGAGAGAGAGGATGAAAGCCTTTATACTTGTCAGTCTTGCTATACATGTGGAACTCTAGCTGTGTCATGACCTCAATTTCCCCACGATACTTCCATCAATAATACTAAGGATGTGGGCAGGGTTTTCAACCTCTTCAGCTCTTTCTGTTAATTTGTTACTCTCCAAGTTCTGGAGCTAAGAAACTCCCAGGTTTTCTGCGTTCTATTCATATTTTATACAAAAAATCCCAAAGAAGTCAAAAAGCTGAATGAAGTTCATCTGATTTTAATGTAAGGACAATGAAAGATAATTATCTAATCTACAGCAAATTCAGTGGCATATTCAGCAAAAGGTTTTAAATATATATCTGAAAGTAGAGACTTGTTGACCAAATACTAATTTCTGAAAATGTTCATCTGATGCAAATTACCCAGCATATGCTTTTTCAATATTTGGAAAATACATTTACAATGAAGTAAAAATCTATTTTAAAACATGCATCAAAACTTCATCACCTTCTTTTCAACTACATAAGCATATACCAACAGAGCATCCGATTTTACTTTGGTAATATCTCTGATATCTGTCATCTCCTATACTGAGGTACCACAGAGCCCTACATTTTTAATAATCTTTCTAGAATGTAACTTCAGATCTTCAGAGGTGTTTAGATACCCAATTTCCTTTGATTTAAATGATTACTTGACAGTTATACAATAAAACGTGCTTGAGTATGAAAAAAAATTGTCATCTTTTCCTGGGAAATATTTAAATGTTTAAAATACACCTGCCATAACTACAACCAAGCAAAAAAACTGCTGTCATAGCTATATAGGAGGAAATTTTCAGCTAGTCAAGATGCTTTCTTTAATGAATTCAGTGGATTACTCAATTGGTCATCGATACCAGGGATCAATTTTGGGGTTAAAATGTCTTGGAGACTAGCTCAGGGAACATCTGGATAATCACTCCACTACCTGTCAGTCTTCTTTTCCCTTCTCATCTGCCTTCACACAAGATGTCTTTCCCATTCTCTCTTTCCCCAGTCACCTTTGTGTTACTCCTCTTCCCCTGGGTTATGCCCACGCTAGGATGTGAAACTCCCCACTCCAGCTAGCAGTGTTAAGGGGTTATGAAATGTGCAGGGGTTAAGAAATCCCAGCAGCCACTCCCAATGCGTTTTTATTCAGCCCCCTGATTTTTGGAGACAAAATGAACTCATTGGATTACACTATGGCAAGTCATGTCAGTTGACTCAGTGCCTGAGGACACAGTGTCAGTGTCCTTTACATCTCTATCTATGTTGACACTATTTCTGCCTCCCCTGCTTCGTATTTCTCCCATTAATTCAGTTGTTACACATACGTGTCTTTCTAGGATAGGAAAGGGAAAAGAAAGGGTGAAGGTCTATGCTTGGGCTGCTGTATGACAGGCAGCACAGGTAAATTGAAAAAGAGTGGAAAGAGGAGGACTGAAAAGTACTAGAGGTGAGAGAAAAGGTCTTTCTGCTGACACTGGCAAAGAGATGACTGAGATTTCCTCAGAAAAGTCATTCTTTGTTGCCGTACAGGACAGTGGCAGGTGCAAAGGGTTTGCCAAAGAAAACATACAGGTTTGGTTGATTGCTTGAAACATCCAAAACTTGTCTGCTCTGCCTTCAGCAACATAGTCAGTCTACTGCTTCCTTAGTGCTATTGCCTATTTTGTCTGCTGTTTGGAACCAACCTTTCATAAATAAGGACAACGATGTCAACAAAAATCTGAGGAATGCAGGTAGGCTCAAATGGCAACTTCAGAAAAATTATTTCTTTTTTTTTTTTCCTTCCAGAAGCAAGTATTACTTATGAAATCACTTTGACTAGTCTCAGAAAGAAAGTGTCAACATCTGAATGATATAATGAATGAATATTAGATGAGAAAATTCAAAATGTACATTTGCCATATTGTCTTTCAGTTACATAAAAATTATGCCAGTTGAATGTAAGCCTTTTAATGTTTGATGAGTAGGGGAAAAACACTGTTTGAAAAGTTCCAAAATGCGCATTAGCACCAATTAGTCCTCTGTAATAGGATTAAAGAGCCACAGTTAAGGAGAATTTAAGCTTATTTCATAATGATTTATCCTTATACGGCATTCCTCTGAAGTGCAATTTCACCATCAACCTCTCAATTTCAGCCAAACCAACTCAAAGTAAATCTTTAGTAAACTAAAGTTCAGACTCTTTTCATGTGGCATATTATTTATATGCCTGAAAGAACGTACAAACTAACTGAAATTGTGCTATTGGAATCTGTGTAGGTGTGGAAACATAATGTTAGGAATGCGCTTTCATAATGCAACAATGTATAGATCCTGCTAGTTTCAATTAAACTTCAAGGAAAGTTTACAGAAGCTATTTTAATTGTATAAACCAGGACTAACACTTGTTCATGGAGCAATATTCAGAAGTGGATCTAAGTAAGCCTAAGAATCTAAGAATCTAAAGAATCACATAAAGAATCTGAAAATTATCATTTATGTGGTTTTCTAGCCCTCAGTCATAAATGAAATCAACTTGGGCTTCATATTCCTATGCACTTGTTAATGATGTAGATCATCTGATCCCATTGCCTAAGCCGGTATACAGGACAGAAAGCAGTACAGGGTGAACCACAGAAAAAACTCATGAAAACAATCCAGCTAGCAGAAATTGCTAAAACACACAGATAAAGCTAACATGAGAAGAGCTAAGAATTACCTTCCACCACAATTTTAGGTTTTCTTAATTTATGGCTCAGGTGCATAGAAATGAGTTTTTGAATAAGTGGAACTCATTGAAATATTTAGTCCAAGTCTTGAACTACTCTTGAACTATCTCAGTCTAAATTCAGCCTCAAAAGACTAGTGTATTATCAGTCTTCTATATAAAATACAGCAACTTTCAGAAAAACACCATCCTAGAACAATTTACTCAATGTTTATATGCTGTTTGGATTTTCCAGAAAAATTTTGCAACAAGACGGAGGTACGAACCAAACATTCTCTTTTTAATCTGAACATACTCCCACAGCATTTTTTTTTAAGCAGATCTGATAAGTCATGTATTTAAAATATGCCCAAGCTACATAAATCTCTCTAAGACTTTGAGCAACAACATTATATCACAAGAATTGGGGTTTGGGTTTGGTTTTTTTTTGAAGATTATGGGGAATAGCTACCTAGTTCTTCTACTTAATTATGGTAAAAGCATAAAAATACACCAATGGTTGAGGCAGCAATAAAAAAATCCCTTATATTTGGCTGTGCAACTGTTTTGAAAAAATTCCTGCTTGTTATATCATAAGTAGCCACTGCATTTTCTGAAACAGAAAGTGCAATGCTTTCATATCTGGCTATATTCCAGTTTCGGTAATTGCATTCTACCTGCAAAAATTGCATTGGCAGTTTTCATTAGGCATGATATTATTCTTTATTTCCAACCTTACATTGCTGCTATAGGGTATTAACACATAGTTTCAGTGCTTCAGCCAAGAAGCAGCCACATGCAGGAAGAAAAACCCCACATACACGTAGTTTCTTTTTCATTCATCCATTCCCTGCTGTTCCCCAAACCACTGTTCTGTCTAAAATTAAGAAGCAGCTATGAAAACATTGCAGTAAGTTTCTAATTTTACACACACCCCATCACCTTTTTTAAGGCAACAAGATAGCCTTAAAAAATTAATATTTTTTGTTGGTTTTCAGACAATTGTGAGGCAGTTATAGTCTGTGTGTGTTTTGTTACTTTCTGGTTTTAATGTTTAGGTATTTGAGTAGCTTATGGTAAGCAGAATGAAAAATAAAAATGGTATTCCAAAAGAATTTAATCCAAAACTAAATATTAAGAAAAAGAAATTGTCCCCTCTGCATAATATAAAACATAAGCCCAAGTCCTGATGCAGAACCAGAGAAAATCAACACCTGTGTTGATGGACTGAAAACAGTGGCAGTAAGGCCTCTCATACTCTAAAAGTTGGAAAACACTTTAAAGGTGTCTGAAATTATAGCCCTTTTAAATTAAAATCACAATTTCTGTCAGCAGAGACCTTGCATTCATAATTAGAGTTCCACTAACTAGTCAAAGAGCTGTTCTTTTAGCAACAGATTCCAATGCAGAATCTGTCCCAAGAGGGATCTTTCCGTTTATTTTGATATGCCTTTGCAGACTGATATTCATTTGCAAAGTTCTACATCAAGCCAGTTTATTTCCTTACAGTTACAATACAGTTTCTTTTGCCCACAGTTTGAAAGTAAGCATTTATGAAACAATGTTTTTCAACTTTTTGAAGTCAATTAATTAAAAGAGTATGTAATTAGATATGAATTAGCATCTCTTTCAATATAATTGTTGAGAATAAAACTCTGAGGGGATTTGGTTCAGAAAAATAGTCTGTCATTATGTAGCAAAATTCAGATTTTGGTAAGAGTCAAGAAGGCAGTTTGGACTAAATTGTTGCAAAGAATGATTCCCTAGCTTGTTTTTTAGTGCTTTGGGTTTGGGGTTTTTTTTCTTTCCTTTTAACTGTATAGCCTCAATGATGGAAGATGAAGTATGAAGGCAGTATTATTAGCCCCATTTTGCAGCATCAGCAGCATAAATAAAACAGATAACTAAAAGATGGTGCTCAGCTGCACATTCTTCACTGCCTTTGTTCTGCCCGAAGTAGAAGTTAGATAACATATGGTATGTTCATCTTCATTTATCCAAATATCTTGTTGACATTCCATAAGTTAGACTCATGGAAGACATTTTTTATAATATCAGCCTTGATGAGTTAAAGACAGGAACGAATGTGTTCTCCCATGGCAGCACAGTTTTTCAGATCATCTACCACAATTCCATCATAAATAATATCCAGAAGAGGATCATTATTCTCTCTCTTCAAAATCATTAGACTAGAAGCTATACCCACAGTTACTGATCCTAGAAAAATATATCTTCACATATGAAACCAGTAATAGATTCGAGCGAGGAGGAGGGGACAGGAGTAGAGCTGCAAAGGACAGCTTATGCAGTGAAGTCAATAATTAAGACTTAGGCACTTTTTCTGGAAAAACAAACAAAAGCACTCAAAATTGACTTCCATCTGGTCTTGTTTTTTTTTTTTCTTTTTTTAAGTCTTTTCAGCAACTTTATCAGATCAAACATAATAACTCAATATCCCTTGGAAGATGTGATATTGATAAAAGAGCTCCAGAATGATATGACATCAATAAGGTAATTCCAAGAGCTGAAATGAACAGCAAGTACACAACATGGATCCACACTGGCAAGGTTGTGGCTGCCCATTGTTTTGTTGGATAACTGAAGAATTTTTTTTTCTCTTAGTATTTTGAGGTTCTCTCGTAGGTGCACTTTTCTTATTTACTACATTTGACAGTCAAGGCAGCCAAAGAAGCTGTAAATCCTCTCAGACAAATTTTTATCTCTGCCACTAACTCCTCAAGATTTCTACAAGACGGAGATGCCAGTGAAGAATGGTCATTACCATACCCGATAAGCACAACTAGCCTTTCTGGAGACACCCCAAATATAACTCAAAGTGATGAACCTAGAGAACTTAATTGTATGACCTTATAAAGACTAGCTAAAATGTTTAAAGACTAGCAGAGGGATTGAGTATTACTGTAAAGGCTTGGTCCTCTTTTGCAAAACCAGAGCAACCATGGCATGTCGTTTTCTGGTCAAAACTAGAAATCAATTCTATTGATTACTTGAATTGGCTTAGTACAAATGTACGATCAAAACTAAATCAAAAAAACAGGCGGAAAATACGCTTGCCAAGGAACACTATTTCACAGGTAGCAAGTCAGATGAGCACTAAGAGTTATGGTGGTATGAAAAGAAAGAGGATTAACAGCCTGAAGATCTTGATGACTTGGTTAGCAATCAGTTGCAGTGCCATTTGATCTGCAAATCATTTTTAGCTCCCAGTTCCAAGGAGGCTTCCTTTGGGGTTTGCATCAAAGGTGATAATGAAAGAGGACAGCTCTCATATTCTAAAGGTTGGAAAACACTTTAAAGGTGTCTGAAGTTATAGCCCTTTTAAATTAAAATCACAATTTCTATCAGCAGAGATCTTGCATTCATAATTAGAGTTCCGCTAAGTAGTCAAAGAGCTGTTCTTTTAGCAACAGATATACATTTTCTGTTTTTCTAAATCTTAAACCCAAACATAATGAAAAAATTGTACATTTAGGCCCATGCTTTCCAAAGTTTTTACTGGAAAGAAAATAAAACTTTGTATCTTCTATTCATACAGCCAGTGCGAGTCTCCACAGCCTCTGCTTGACAGAGAAATCAGTATGACCAGGGTAACCAATCCAGAATACAGCTGAAATGTCTGTTGTTATTAAATTCTAGTTTCTTTTTTTTTTCTGATAAAACCTTTAAAGTGAGCAAAACTACAAATAAAAATCATCATCTTGCACAGGTGAATTCCCAAGGCTCAACTGCCTCCACTGCATTCAGAAAGGATGTGCATTTCCAACATTGCTCCAGTGGATGTCACTGGAACCTGAAATTTGTTTTATTGTGTTTAGTCTATTAAACAATTTAACTCCTAGTTTCCCTATGATATCCAAGCCATGATCTTGTGAGGTTATAGTAAACGACAGAACCATTCAAGTATTTTCAAGTGCAATGTTTTGTGGTTGTTTAAATATTATGTCTAAGAATGATCACAGTCCATTGATTCCTTAAGTCAGGAATCACGGTTCTGAACAGAAAATGCTTTTACCATAGATACACATACTATTTCCAGGATTGTATGAATTCTTTGAAAGTAAAAAAATGAATGATGGTGACATATGGACTGCATAAAACAGGAACTGTTATTAACAGACAACATTTCTACATAAGTGAGATGAAGGAGCAACATGACAAAAAATAATATTTAGGAAATGCTTCGGCAGCAAAACTTGATGCAAAATCCCTCCCCATCAAAGAAATTTTAGGGCACTGAGCACGCAAATCAAATTTCACAATTAAAAAGTTACAATAAAACCCTCTTAATGCTCATATGAAATTTTAAACAAATACAAAATGTTTCTAGGAGATGTCTTTGTTTTCTTGGTATTCACTTCACGTTCCTGACATAAATTAATGAATTTCACTGTCATTCCCTGAGATTGCCCAATTGTGTGAGATAGTAGGCAATATTAGGAACTCTCTCTTACTTCAGAACACAAAAAAATTGACCCTTTTTACAAATTGGGAATAACACACTTGCATCTTTCACTACAATTTCTCTCAATCTCATTTGCGTTTTATTTCATTTAAACCTCTAAGGCATACCATCTGCACTGCCAGCCTACACTCTAGATTTGATGTTTGTTGAGGTGAAGCTAAAAAATAAATCCAAAAGATATTCTAAATACTGAAATGTGATTAGCCTGATGCAAATACCTCTCTTCGTCTTCCAAGTCCTGATGTGATCTGACTCACTGCTCTTGAGGGTACTGGATTTGTAAAAAGTGAGTATTCAACCATTTCACTGTGCTTTTTTTTTGCCTCTTTTGGGTGCCTTTAGAAGGATTGGCCATTCCAAATCTGTAGTACTTTTGGTTTCTGGCCAAATACTAGCAAACTCATTATCTCCCATGGCTTGCAATTAGAATATCTTTTTCCTCTTGGGGAAACTTAACCCTTGGCAATAGTTGGAACTGGAGCACTTCCATGGCTTCCTGAAGGTAACTGACTGATCAGTCAACCCATGGCTTTATGAAATATCTGTAATCTTCAGAAGTTGTAGGCTTTATGAAGTTTTTTTCACCAACTCTTTCACTTATATTCAACAAAACAAAGCTACAGTAACCATAAGCAGAAGTCAAAATGAAAAGTTTCTCTGTCTCTGTCAGTTTACCAAAATCTTAATTAATAGTTTTGTTTTGAATTTATTAATGCAAACACATTTTCACTAGCTGACTGAAATGCTTTGCATCATTGTATAGTAATAATTTTAAAGATTACTAAAACAACTTTTTTCCATGTGACCATAGTAACGGTATGTAAGAAGAGTATGTTGATTTCAAAGCACATATGAATTCTTTGTGTACATTTAAGCTATTACTGTTTCCTGAGCTGTACTGGAGATATTGCAAGATTTTTTGAGACAACCTTCAGGCAACAGAAGAACTTTGGCCTGTTTAAGCCCATGTGTATCACTTACTACATTTCTGTCCACTGCCTCTGTCAGTGTCCTAATAAGGAGACAATGGCCATCTGTTGGTGTAACAGCATCACCCAAGTGCTGCCCTACAACTGACCAAGAGACATTGGGACTTGACTGCTGTACATGGATATAGGAGGAGATGCTCTTCATGGATACCATTTCTTACCAATTGAGAATATCAAATAGCACACACTAAAGTGTTCTGCTATCCCGATTATCTAAATTAAAAAAGACATTATCTAGAAAACTGTTACAACAATGTTCTCTCCCTAAATGCACAGAGCAAATCTCAACCCAGACAAGGGGTATCTCTTTATGTAGTCAAACACCACCTCTTTGTTTATGCAGCAGTAGGAAGCTGCTCACTCTTCTTATTTTTAAACTACCACATTGTATCTGACAGAAACTGAATTCCAATATATTCTGGCAAGAAAAAATAATCAGAGGGATATAGAAGGGATAAATATACATAAAACGCACATTTTGTCTCACACCTGCCACCCTCAGATAAATAATATTTACTAGTCATATTGATGCATATACATTTACTATCTGCCACCATGTAAGCTGAGAATCATGCAAGCAGCCATACAAACAATGACAGACTAAATTATTTTTCAACATAAAATAGTGAGAGCGCTTTATGCACTCAATATACTACAGATCAATTTAATTTCAAGAGTTCTATTAAGCATTGCTCTAATTGTACATCATTTAGAGTTGTTGATCTGTGAAGGGGGATAGTAGATGTCAAGTCATTGTGCTAGTAGCCATTCATTCAATTTATATTTTCAAAATAAAAATCATACACACCTCAAAAATCCTTACAAGCACAATAAAAGCGGCATCACAAAGCCATCTGTTTTAGGCCATGCAGAGCTCAGTAACAAAACAAATGTTGCATTTCGTTTTCAGATCCAGGCTTATTGATTATTTTATCTCCTGTGCTGCAGAGTATGCCAGAAGGCCCTGCTCTGGAGGCAAGTTGCAATGAAAAGAGACAAGAATTTTATTAGTGCTAGAAGATGCATAGCTCTGCTTCGGGAAAAATTATACAGCTCTCCAATGGAAAAAAATAATACAAATGAATGAGGTCTGACAAAAAGCAGAATAAAGCCTGCAGATGCCATAAAATTGATAAAGGATGAAAGGGATCTCACAGATAAGTGTAATGATGCCTAAGCCAATGACATTTCATTATTATCTCTCTGTAGTTGTCTAGGATAGCAGGTGAGTCCTTGATGCATTCTCTACCATGTCAATCACTGTTTTGCCAACCAAATTAGAGATGAATCACCCACAGGATCTGCAGAACAGTCTAGTGCAGCTTCTTTTGAGACAACAGCTCCTTTTAACAAAGCAACACCTCCAGTAACATCATTACTGCCAGTTTTATTACCTGCTAACAGCACCTAGAGAATTCACTGCCTTTATACATCTACATTTTTTAACAGTTGCGAATGACACAAGGAAATGTTGAATACTCTGTGAGTGGGTGCTGTTTACGGCACTGTGATCTTTAAGAAGACGTGGCAGAGTCAGTCCCTGCTTCACATATTTTCCGATAGAAGAAAATAATTTGTCTGGAGGTGCTTTGATCCACTGTTTTCCACTGACAGAAATATGAACTCAACAGACATAGCTGGGTACTGCAAATGGACTAAGGGCCACTGAAACCCATCCAAGCATGCATCATCATTTGTGAAAGGGCAAAAATCAGTGTTGTCTCAGCTGGGAAAGAAAACGTATTTAAGTAAGAGAGTATATGTCCTTCATTCCCAAGTAAGAGTAAAGAAGGTTCCTGAATCCATCTGTTGTTCAAAGGTGATGGTTGGACATAAGGTCTAATTTTAAGAAACTTTGGTAAGTGACAAACACAGCTGTGCAACCCCAAATTTATCCATAACTTAACATTTTCAAAATCTAGCTGTTTCCTTCTGGACCAATTTACTCAATGCTGACTCAGAACATTGGGTCTGTTTTTCACCTACTCTCTGCACAGAGGAAGTGATTTCATTTTTTACAAATTAATTTCTTCTCACTCCCCAAATTCTTGGATATCTTGGTGATTTAATTACTTACCTCTAGTAATAGCATATTAACATCAATCTGGTTCCCTGTCTCCCAGGGTTTTATACACCTTGATGACAGCCCTCTCATTCTAGACCCCCTAGAGCTTCACAGATCAAATCTGGCTAATCTTTCATACCTGGCAGACTGTAAATTAGAGGTCTCTGTTGCAAACTCATCTCAGCAACGTCCTTTTCATTATAAGGTCACTGGAAGTGCACAAATTGCTCCAAATGCAATTTTATGATTTCTTCAATTTGTGCCTAAATAATTTAAAATTGAATATAAGCATAATTGTTTAAAACTCTATATCAAGACTTGTCTCTTTTTTCTGCTTCTATGTAGCATTCTGTGCAGACTGGGTTACCTACAAATATTATCTTAAAGTCTACATTTCTCTTCCTTTTCCTGTTATAGGATGCGTATTATTACTTGTGGGTCTTAGTTTCCTTGGCCCATAAACTTTCATGTCTCTAATGAATTAAAATAATCCAGTACTGCTTTGTGCACCAGTAGAAAGCAGTACTGGATTATTGTCATGGATTAGACACATAATGTATTTAAGGATACAACACAAATTCTGAGTTATCAGCATCAGAGAAAGTTTGGGTTTGCCAGTGGCACAATCTTTTTAACACCCTTCTCCAAGGTCATTTACATATGAGGTAAACACAATTGTTTCTAAAAATGAGTGATGTTGCCTGGAAATTCATGTAACATTTACTGGCATTTGCCTATTAGAAGAAACAACAACCAAACCCCATATTTTAAAGCACTTAACATGTTTGTATTTGTATGGCTTGATTTCATTTTTTTGTAGCAGTCCATTTTTTATTACAGTAACAAACTTGAAATTTAGCTGATGAATACCACAAATATCATATGAAATAGTCCTATATTATAACAGCAGAGCTCTGTGCAGAGGCAAAAGAGGTTTTGCAGATAGCAGAACTGATTAGTTAAATTGTGATAAACTTTCTATAGAATCTTTTTATGATTGTTTAGAATCTGACAGGAGGCATTTAATTCTGTATTAAATTCTACATAACAGTTAAAATATTCAGCCTGATGTAAGAAGCATACTTTGACTTATAAGTGAAATGCCATTCATCAGCAATTATGCCCTTAATAAGTTCTGATTATTGTCAAAGCTTTCTAGCTTGTCAATGAAGGTATGCAAGAACTGATGTCTACTGGAAAACTTATGAATTCAAAAAAACTCTCCAGAAAGCTATCAGTAAAATCTGCCTTGAGGATCTACCAATACTTTTTACACACAGCTTCGTGGGAATCTCCCAGTCTGGGGTTAGAGTAAATAATTCAAAGTGAATGCTACTATTTATCTTTTATGAAAATATTTGTAAACAGATCACAGTTTCCCTGAATGTATTCATTACAACAGAGAACTGCAGTAAGCACAAACTCTTCTATTAATTTTAGTGGGCTCTGGATTAGATCCTATTTTAATTTCCTCTAAATGCATTTTAAGTAGGATTTTACTTGCTTAGAAAGAAACTTCTATACAAAGCTCATTTATAGAGCATTGAATATTTGCTGCTTGGTTTATTTGGGTATCACGTTGTTGCTCATGTCAACATGAATGATATGACACCATTCTTTCCCATTGGAGGAACACAATTCTAATCCTAATGAAAGTGAGCATGTAAAGGTAATGGGATATTTTAATCTCGAGAGAAAGGCTCGAGGATGAACTGGATTAGAGTGCTTCACAAAATTCCTACACCAAGTCAACGTTGCTTATCCCCAGAAAAAAAACTATGTAAGTTATAGTTACATCACTATGTAACAGCATGCAATCTTTAAATTCAATGTCTCCTGCCCTTCACGGAGATTTGAAGAACAAAGAGGCAAAAATATAGAAGCAATGGTGAGACTATTTCCTTTCGGGGTGAACAGCATCAGAGCTCACACACAGAAATTTGGAGACCTCCTCCTTAAGCAACATCCCACATGGAAAAAAGTATTAGATACTTACTGATTTTTTTCTTTACCACAAGCCTGTTTCTTACACAAATTATCAGTGTGCATGAAGTATCCACATTACAGTGAACAGAGGATTACTAATACCATGCTCATTTATAAACAGAGGATTACTAGTACCATGCTCATTTATAAATTTGGGGATGCTTTCAGGTTCCTGGCAAAATTTTTGGGTGTGCCTGCAGTATTCCAATGCCTGTACACTCTTTGAAGGAATGCATTTAGCATTCTAGTCTATGAGAACAGCTGCCTATGACAGCCTACTGGGAATATACACACAAGTATTTACCCACAGTCACAATGGATATACTGCAAAACTTTCCTTACCTTAGTTCTGAATCAGGAAAATTCAGTGATCAAGTGCTTAACAACTCAGTAAAACAATTCTTCTCTCTATGCTCTCTTGAAAAATGTACAGAGACAAGAGTAAAGGCAGCATTAATTTATATGAACAAACAGTCTTGGTTATCCAAAACAAAGCTGCAAGCTGATCATATATCCACTAAGTAACATTTAAGATCATGTATTTTACTATCGACATTGTGTTTCTTAAAGGTTCAAAAAACCTTCCTTTACTTTAGTTGTTAGAGCAATTTGCTTATCCTTTGTCATTGTCCTATAAGTGGAATTTGTCTCTAGATTTCAGAATTACCAACAGGTGTTGATATTGATTTTATCTTCTTTATGAGTGTGTCACATTTCATTTTGTAGCAGGACATTTTTTAATCCTTTCATCTAAAGTTCTTCTCCCCTTACCAACAATGAATTTGGATATACATATGACAGATAATCAATAGTCTGCAAGCACTGGTCAATGCAAACTAAACTGCATAATACTTCCTGAGTCACAATCCCGCAAATCTCAAAGCACCTGCAAAGAATCCAAATTCTTTATCTTAGTGGTTTCCTATAAAAGTCAGTTCATTTGAACTTTCCTGCAGATTTGAAGAAAAACTGCGGAGACTTTCAGGGAGCCAAAGCCTAATTGCACTGTACTCTCAGGACGCGATTGCTGAAGTGGAGTGTAGGAGTAGAGTAGCTTTTGTTAGATTTATTTCCAAAATCACACCATCAGAGAAGCACAGTTAACATCCACTTGCATTTATAACTGCAGACTACATTTCATACTGGAAGCCAGTAACAGCAATAACAAGGGAAAGCATCACTAAATGGAGGTGGTTTGATTTTCCTCCAAAGCTATGGTTCAGCCATATTCCATAGGTAGATGGACAAGATACAGACTGGTGCAGTACTCTGCAGTTGGGTTGGCAGCAGCCAGCACTTCTTGAGTATATAGTTCAGTTTGTCTGGAATAACTGTACACGGATTTTTACCACAAAACTATGAAGTGACTCAGAACTGTTCAGGACTCAAATGTGTACATATGCAGCATTTATGTCACAGGACCAAATCTGGGTAAATATACACAAGGGAACCATGGGGGGAAAGGGACAGAATGAATGAAGCCCCCTGGAGATTTTGCTCTTGCTCTGAGAAATGAGCACATACTAAAAAGTGATAGTGGCAGAAGAAAACCATGAGACAGGCAGACAGCTCCTACAAATATGTTTCAAATTCAGCAACTCCTACTACATTTTGTGGATACCTTTTCAAACGTAGACTTACTGAAGAGTGTAAGAAATACCCTAGTGGCCCTACTCTTTTGATCTATGATTGCTCTACCCCATATGTAACTGCACATGTCAAGCTACCCCGTTTTTCTGACTGTTCCAGTAAGAAAATTTAGGTAGCAGCAGGTATCTGCAATCTGCCCATTCCCGCTTCTCCTTCCCAGGCAACTCCACTCACTCACCGAGGAATACTGGACAGAAAGACTTCCCTACCCCTTCCTCATGATGTCTACTATGAACCTGTTGCCCACAGGTTTCCCTAATTCTCTGTGAACCTCCTACTCTTGTCTGCATTTTCTGCTCTGGCAACAAATCCCGGAAGTTTAATACCACTGTTAAAGAAAATAAATTAAAAAAAGTACTTTCTCATCTACATTGTAAATGTGTTTCCCACAGTTTTGGCACAGGCAGCCCTGTTTTACTTCATGATTATGTTCATCTCGGTCATATGCTTAGCACAGCATTTTCTTCTTCAAATCAAGGAGACCCAGCATTTTTACTTTTCCTTCAATAGCTTATTTCTTATGGCAAGAAAATTGTTACTTGGCTTTTTCAGAACTATTAACAGCCTTGCCACATTCTCTCCATCTTGGTCCTGGCCCCAGAGCGTGTGTTTATCAGCAAAAGAGAAAATATTATGGTCTGAGACTCCTGATAGAAGAAGGGTTTTTTTGCAGTCTGGTACAGCTCTGAAATATCAGATCTTCTTCTGATACTTTGGAAGGTAGGATGCACAGCTTCATAAAGTAAATTAGAGTAATACTTTCTGCATTCATGAAATAAAGCATTTAAAAGTGAAATAAGCAGAAGCACAGTTTCAAGAAATAATTATTATCCCTGGAGTAACTCCAAATCCCCGGGAGCTTTGTGCATTTCTCACGCATTCCAAAATAGGAAAAAAGGTGGATCTTAGTAATCCTGGTGAAGCTGAGGACTACAGAGAATAACTTGGTGAATTACATTATTAGTGTCAATGTTGATAAATACATTAAAATATTTTCACATTTTTGATGTCTCTGTAGATTTCCCATTGGTATAATAGAGGGCTAAGCAGACACCTTATCTGTAGAAAACAAAGATTATGAAAGATACTTAAAGTTGATCAACATAACAACTGTGGGTCCTCTGGGACAAGTATCTATTACAGGGATAATACCCGAAATACAAACACTTTAAGATTAATTTAGTACTTATAGACTATAAAACAAAACTTGATCTCAGAAGACCTTTTCAAGACCTCAGCACTACAACAGAAAGTATTTAATAAGTAAGAAATAAAAATAAATGTTAATTTTGAGAAGCTTTCAAAGCAAATAACTATGGGGACAGATCCAAAAAATAATTTAGGTGCTTACTCTGTCAAAATCAATGCATCCATTCAAATCTTGGCCTAAGTGTTATAATTTGGCAGTATCTCAAATATATTTTATTTAATGTGAAATTACTGGTAGTATTTAATTGGTTGCTAATGTCACTGCAAACATTTCATGTAGTCAATTTAGCAGTTTGTGAATTGAAACAAAGAAACACAAAAAAGGGTAATTTGGGAGAACTTTGTTTTGCAGGTTGTCAAAACTGGATACAATTTTCCTTAATTAAATCTAACTATTAAATTACAAAGTTTTAATTGGTTATAGATAATCTTTCTTACAAATGTTGAAAGCACCCAAAACATATTACTCATATATGCATTCCTTAGCACAAACTTTATCCTAACTAACGACAACTCATGTAAGATTTTCTTTTCCCCTATTTTTCATTTCTAAAAAAGAATTGATATTCATTGCTCTTTCAAATTCAATATGGTGACTTCTGAAAGTAACCTTCCACAATACAACACAGAGGAGGTCATGCTGTTGTTTTTTTTCATTTCCATCCTCCACACAGACTCTTGGGCTTTACTTAATGAAACGTCCACTATCTCTCCCTGTGTTAGCCAAGGGTGATCTTGAATAAATTAATGACAGACACTTTCTGTAAGGAAATAAATAAAACTCCTAAAGGCTCCAGTACAAGATATAGTTGTATGCTTACCCCAGAAGAAATGGTTTGTTCCAAGATTAAAATCCAAGAGTCCAGAAACAGAACAGTTTTAAACCAGAGAAAAAACCCCAAAATTACAAACTTCACAAACAAATCTTCAGCTCAGATTTTCCTCATAAGGACAGAAGTCTTTTTTACTTGTGCATTTTGCAAGCAATAAAAAGTTACTTGTTCTAAAAATAGCATTATTATTATTATTATTACAGACTTATATGCATTCATCATGTCCCTGAAGCAAACAGGACTATTGGTGACACAGCAGTTCTAAAACACCAATCCATATACTCTCTTGAGTAGGCATAAAGGAATAGAAATAGGACTATGTTAAATTCCTTCACTAATTCCATTCATAATTTACAGAAATCTGACCTATTTATTAGACTGGAACATCACAGAAAAATGAAGTGTTGGACCATCAAAAAAGCAGAGGACCCATATCCAAATTGAAGCCCATGAAGTTGCTATATTTTTATTTCATGTTTAACAGAAGCACACTGCTTTCTGCTCCCATTCCACCCCTCTACCACTGGGCTCAGCTGTGACCCATTTAAAGTTGAATATATGCTTTTTCAATACCCACAGGTTTGACGGCAGGTGCACATTCCAAAGTGCTAATATTCACGTTTTACGTATTTCTAATTCAGTTTAATTTCTATTTCTAATTTCAGTTTCTAATTCAGTTTCAAAATCATTTATTAATATACCATGTTTTCACTTTTGTTTGTTTTTTAAATGATTTTTTTTTTTTAGCAAAATTGGTAACGAAGAAAAGAAAACAGAAAAAATAGAAGAGAAAATAAAGATGAAAGAGGGACACTCTGGCCTTGATGATGTATATTTAGGAAGGAAAAGGCTGAGAGCAACAACTATGTCACTGCGGTCTCCTTTCCTGAGTCACCACTTTTTACCGAATACATTTGTAAGGGATCATACCTCTGTTGTAGGGTGGGATTTTAATGCCTTATAGTCCATCACAATCTAAGTTGTTTGAGGTACTACAAGAAGGTAGGATTTTACCCAGGAAGACAACCCCATATTATCTTTCATTTAGCTGGCACAAAGACAACAGCAAAGCCAGAGGTGTGGCCTTAACTGCATTCACCGACCGGCCAGGTACTTTAGGCTAGAGACTACCGAAATCTGTGCTCTTTCACTGCTCCCTTGGCAGACTAAAAAAATGACTATGTAGTCTCACATAGGGTAATCATACATTCATTTACTAGCTAGACAAATCCTCCAAACTGAAAAAAAAAAACAACTGCAAGAGAAATGGACATCTTCGCCTCAGCAATGCACTGTCTTTCCAAATACAAAATGAGATATATGCACCCAGAACCAGTGACAAATGTATGATCCATTATCTAAAAAGCCTGTAGAGTCTGAAATTGTAAGACTGTGTATTGTAAAAAAGGGAAACACTTTTCATAAGTCGTATACATGATGGACATCTTTTCCTTTCTTGAGGATTTAACGCTTGCATTTTTACAATTCATTATAATCACTACATTCACCAGTTCTGGATAACCTTTCAGACCTCTGCCTCCAAACTGAGGCAAAGCCTCAATAATTATCTCTACAGACTAGATAGTCTAAAGCTACTTATAATAACAAAATAATAGCAAATGTCTGCTGTTCATATAAGCCTGTACTTCTGCAGGGTAATACGTAAGTCTGGGATTGGTATCCCAACTGTAGCAATATCCTAGTGTATCTGTACTGTCTCTCTGGTCAGCATTAGCCTTACTGCTGAAGTTTTGTTCAAGGTGAGTGCCACAGTACAGATGCCAGTGTTTCAGAGCTCAACAACATGTTTTGACTACAGGCCCTTGCTGTGACGAATGGAAGGTCACTAGGTCATTTTCTAGCATTTAAGGTGTTTGTACAGATCACAAGTTTGTTGATCAAACCAGTCCTGTGATATAAAAAAAACCAAAAAAAATCCTCTAAGACTCAATAACTGGAAACTGTGTGCTGCTGTTCCGTATGTAAACAAAATACATGACATATAAAAAACCATCCTGAAGGTAGAGGGATAATGGAAATAAGCCAAGTGACACTTCAAACCTCTCATTTTTACTTCTATTTTGGTAGTCTCAAAGTATGAATTGAAAGTAAACTTGCACGAAAAGTACGTTTCAGGCAGCACCTCACTTAATTGTAATGTTTAGACATACGGTAAAATGCAGCTCTAACTTAGAAGTGAGGTTCATATGTAAATAAAGCTTCAGTAATCTCCTACAGACTAGCTGACAAATAAAATAATGAAATTGAAATAGTATCAGTGTTAATACAAACAAACTTAGCAAGGGTATATACAGTAAAATGTTTCAAAGTAGTATCTTCACACATAAACTGAGATCAGTTCACCATTGTCTCAAAATAAACAGAAAGGAGGGCAGAAGGTGGAATTGTAAAGAAATAAAGACATTTAGCACTGAATTGTTTCATGCAAAGCGGGAAACAGCTTCTTGCTGGAAGAAATACTTTTGTGAAACACAGATGCCATGCTGTTTGTCTAATGACAAAGCAGTTGAACCAGAAAGATGGATGGATTCTCACTGGCATTTCCTGCTGACCACGTTAAGTACCATAGCTGAGAGATTTTTAGACTTTCCTGGAATTACTTTCCATAAGACTTGATTGAATTAAATGTGCTCTATGCAAATGTCTGTACATAATGAAAACTTGAATCAGTAAAAAGGTTTCTCCTTGCACTCACTCAAACCACAATAAACATAGCTACATCACCTAAAATACAGAAACAGTGCTTGCACAAAGACTTCATGGTGGATAATAACCTTTCTGTGCTTTGTCAGAAGTTTCAGGCGCTTTTTGATTTCACCCTGAATTACAGAGGAAATGAGGTTGAGTTTCCACATTACTCACAGTGCAATCAATTATAATACTTTGAATTAAAGCAACTCTCTCTACAAATGCTCATCGCTACCCTGCAACATGATGCAGACATGCTAATTTCATTAGTACATTTTGAAGCCTCAGTTACACATCTTGCAATGCAGTCCTCCAAATGAGCTACTGTCAGATTTGCCTAAAATTGTCAAGAGAACAATCAAAGGCAACTTAGCTATTATAAATCTTAAAGAGGATTGAAAGATACACTGGGACTACCACACTGCTGAGGTCTTCACCCAGTCAGCAAGCCCTCTTCTCCCCACAAACTACAAAAAAATCCAGTGTAGCTTAAATGGAAATAAGCTTCACTCACCACTTTGCAGCTAACTCAGCAGCTAAAGTAAAAACGCAGAAAATTATCTCAAAGGAATTTCAGAGAAGAAAGCATTTGATCGCTGTCATTGTTAGACTGTCAAGACTATTGTTCTCAGAATACTTTAGCCTCACTCAATTGTACCTTTCTGTGTTAGTTTTAAAGTTCAAATTATTTTCTTTTATAGCTGTACTAGCCTATGCAGCCCTTTGCAAAGCAATGGAGCTGTGTAGATGAACTTCACTGATTTACATCATTTCAGAATTTGACTCAAAAGACTTTATGTACCATGCTGAGATCGGATATGTAACATCTATAGCAGAGCATCTAGGATTTGATTGCAATATAATGAAGAGTCATTTAAGTAATTACTTTTGCATAAATTACTCTATGCTGGTACATTCCAATCTATAATTGCAGCACATTACAAGCACCATGGTTACTAATCAAGGGGAGAAAGGAATTTGAGACCTGGAAAGAGCAAGAGAAATTAGGTAGAGCTAATGTATGGTTAGACTAAAGAACACATTATTTATCTTACATCTTGACAAGTAGTATGCATATAAGCAGGAAGGTAAGAAAAAGGATCAAAAAGTGACATACCTACCTATCCCATTTCAGGTAACACATATTTCCATGTGTCACAGATTATATAAACAAAGTGATCAATATAATAAAGTCCCTCATCATGGTTTAAATAAAATGATAAATCAAGATGCAAACATCACCATATTCTCTAATTCCATAAAAATCCAATGTCCTTAAATGAAATTGTTCCATTCATTAGAGAAAACCCTGTGTTACAGATGTAGCAGCCTCACGGCCTTCCTTTGTTTTAGGAAAGGAGTCTTTAGCCACAGCAAAGTCCTTATGCTGATTTCCAGTTTCAGAGGAAACCACTACAAAGGCCCCCTGGCAAATGCACGAGAGTAGCATGAAGTAGAGCGCTGGTAACCTGAGGGAAAGCCCACCCATTTTCCAGACAGAATGGGAACAATAGCAGTTGCTGACTTCTGAGGCATATTTGCAAGCTTTTTATGATCCTGGCCCAAATAGCGTGTTTTTCAGTCAAAGCAGTTTTGACTGGTACTCAATTTTTGTTAGGAATACTTGGCACAGCGGCTTTCTTATGAAACTAAATGTCTTGTGACAGTAAGCGTAGCATGATGGAGGGGGCCTGGCAGAGACATCGAATGATCTTTGGCCCTCATATAGATGTGACATTTCCAGAAAAAGCATTTTATGAGATAAGCCACTAGGGAACAATCTTTCAATAGATGGCTACAGTTATGTTCTTCTGGCAAAGATAAGCTTATGAGAACGTAAACACAGGTTAGGAGGATACCTTCTGCAAAGCAAAGTAGAAATGGAAAAATAGGAAGGGAGAACTGTTAAAGGAGAGTTATATGTGGACTGAACAACTCCTGAGGTGTTACCACACTAACAAATGCCCTTAGCACTTAGTCTGGTAAAGTACCGGCACTACCCACCAAGCTCAGTTGTCCCACTATCCATATATCACCATTATCACAAATAATTATTACATACAGACTCTATTAAAGGCAGAGTGGAATTTGATGTAAAAATAGGCAAATTAAGAACAAAAGGAGGCTAACATGATACACCAACATTTTCAAAACAGCGCAACTCCAGATGGTTTTCTTTGACAAACTTCATTTGCAGTCCTGTCTCATATAAAAGTATACAAAGTTACAAAGTCTGTAACTTTACAAACTATGAAAAATAACACGTGGGAGAACATATCATGACACTGATAACACCTTCAGCCACCACCAGAAAAAAATCATTACCATATATTCAGGAAGCCAGGTCAAAGTCTGAACTGCTTTCCTATAATCTGGAATGAAAAGAGATGCAAAGTTTCTGCATAAGGCATGGAGAGAGTAATTACTAATTAAAAGACATAATTAATGAATACAACACAGAGTGAGGAATACAGGAAAGAAGAGCTTTTTTTTTCCCCCTCTTCTCCTTACAGGTTGTGTTGGTGGGCTATGTTGTCAAGCAATCTCAAATTAAAGCTAACAAAGTCTTCTGTGTGGGAATAGATTTATATACACATATCACACACATAGCTACATAAACACATATGCCCAAAACAAGCTAATCCCTTTAATGAATCCAGCCCACAACAGACTAATTATTACAAATTTTCTTTTTAATAGAAGTTATATTCAGTTGCAGAAACACAATGCAATCTGACTTGTAAAGTACTGCAAGCTTTAGCCTTTTTGAACCTGATAAAAAGGCCTATTTATTTTCTCTCTAACTTTCAAGTCTCTTTGGGCCCAGATTTTAAATCTTCCTGATGTTAATTTCTGCATCTTAATTATGCTACCATGATTCTTCACTCCCACTAGACATATAGTGCACAAACCTATTGAGGAAATATCAATTTCTGGCAAGCGCTCTTGGCAAAGGAGTGATCCTTCCCTCTTCACAGAGCCATTTTGAATATTAAGACTATGCACAGAAACACTAATGGGATGTCACGGGATGGTTAGAATTTGCTAGAAGCCCCCTTTGAAGCCTGTTTGAGTCAGGTTTTGAGCTTGGCCTTTTCCTTGAGATGAGCAAAAGCACAACAGAAAGATGCAGAAGAAACAAGAGAAAATTACAAGGATGGAAAAATATTTTATCGGAGTAACACTCCAAACCTCTACCACTCTAAAACTATTCTTAACAGATGGGTAAAGGTGTATCAAGCCAAGGGTGTTGCTTTAGGTGAAAACTGCATTAGATGTAGAAGTTTCTGCTGCTCAGTAGTACTACAAGTTGCACAAAAACTGCCTTGCAATATACTTATAAATCTGAACCCTGCTGGCTAATAATATGTGCATTGGGCCTGCAGAATTTTCAGGCTAGGATTAGACTAAATATTTGAACAATGTAACCCAGTTGATGTCATAACCTATATGAGATGAAGGAATTTTCACCCAGAATGTAAATAAGTAAATAAGATAGTGACAAAAATGAAAGTTCATTAAGCAAGTAATGGTTCTCCAGTCATTATTCCATCTTGTAAAATTATTTGTCTATAAAGACAGACTTCTGAAAATAAAGGAATTAATTTAGACAGGCAGTCATGGAACCTTAGCTTTACCCTCTACTCTCCAAAATTAGTGATAAACAGTGTTAAGGTGAGGTTTGTTTTGGGGTTTTTTTGCAAGCTTCCCAGATGCATTCATTGTTACATGTATTTTTATATATATATATATATATTTATATATATATATATATATATATAAAATCATGAGTAATCAGTTGCAACTAGCTTAAAAATAACCTAATCCTAGAAATCAGGCTGGTCATGATCAGTGAAAATCATCACTGAGATATATATATATCTCCCAACAGCTCCGTCTATGATATAGAAAATTCCTGAGAAATACAGCATTGAATACTTAGATTGTGCTAGTTATCATGCAGAGAAGGTTGTCAGCAGTTGAACGGGAAAAAAACCAAACCAAGAATCCCAAATTTTACTAACAGAAAAACCCTTGCTTTCTTTCTTCTTCCAAAGAAAAACACAGTCCAACACTAATAATATTGTTTCAGAAATATCAAATTCACTTATTTAACAGAGGCATTTAAGTAGTTAAATCAGTCATGGAAACTGTTAATTGTCCAAAAGAATGTCTCGTCTCTTTTTTTGTGCTGAATTATGGGATCTTCTGCAAACAAATAAAAATAAATTAGACATTATGTGGACTAGATATACTGCAGTTACAGGAAGAGTGGTATTTGCCCAATAAATTGCTGCAGCACTATTTCCTTCATTCCAATTAGCTAATCACTGGCTAAACAAGATGAAGTCCTGATAGTGTGGCTAACTTATTAAGGCATTAAAAAACTTGTTATTGATGTCAAAAGAAAGACTAAATTATTTTCAGTTGCCATTTGTCTTTCAGTGGTGGCAGAAAAAAAATGCTGAATTTTCTCTCAAAACCAATTTCAACTTTCAGATTATGCCACAACATATTGTTACCTATACAGTACCTATTGTTTTCAATATCCGCAATGAGCCACAAATGCTTTTTAGCTACAGATGTTAAGGGTATCTAAGATTTCATTTTAGAAGAGCACAGAAAACAAGCTAAGGTGTTTCACCTCTGTCTCCCTAGAGAACAACTAGGCTGCATGTCATCTCTGCTCATCTCAGTTGTGAGCAGATTTTAATACACTGTCCATGTTACACCTAGGACACAGCTTCGGTGGCCATGCAAAATAAATTTCTGGGCTTTTCTGATTTATATTATATTTTTATATTATATTTATATGCTCTATTACAACTATAATAGTCTGGTCTGACCTAGGATACACGAAGGATATACGAACTGCCAATGTTAGGGGAACAGAACAGATCAGGGAGCAGCAACATTCCCCCATCTTGTCTGCATTACTCACTTGGATTCAGCATGTGACTTCTTGAATAAATCACAATATCCAGTGTATGTGGCATATTATTTTTTCCAGCTCTTATTATTAACAATGATGGGTGTTTTATTTAAAATAAGCTCATGGAGTACTCAGAGAGAAAGTCATGAATTAGATTCAAAGTACTTGGTTTCTCACTAAAACAGAGATTTGAATTTTTATCAGAGAACAGGAAGATTCATCACCTAACTCTGAGAAGGAGGATTGAAGTTTTACTTACACGCTGAGGCACACAGCCAGACCCCAGAGCTATCACATGGGTATTTTAAAATGCAACACTGCTAGAAATTGTATCATAATAAGTCAGTATAAAGTATATTCTTTAGAAATATCATGCTGGGAATAACTCAATTCCTCAGGCTCTCCAGTCCCAGCTGGTTGAAGATTACCACATAGTGAAAAGGCTTGCTGGAGATTTTGTTGGGGTGCTGCCAGTTTAAGTTCTGGTGCAACGAGAAGTGTTCTTCACTATGAGGAAATTGAGGACAAGGAGCAGCACCTGATGTGATCATCAGCTGCAAACCTATCTGCTCTGATTCCCCAGCAGCATCTGAGGTTTGGGCAAAGAGGAGAGTTTTATACAAAATGCAAGTTCCAGTCACTGGAAGGAGATGGGCTTGTCAAAAGAAGAAAAGCAGATAAAAAATACTGACTTATCTGTACAACTCCAAATAGAAAACACAGCTATACAGAAGTGACATGGGAGCAAGAAAGGAAAGAGAAGGAAGAGAAAATGAAGAAAGGCAGTGCAAAAAGGGAAAAAGAGTGACAAAGATGACTGCAAAGGAGACCTTTTAAACATTTAGGACCCTCATATGACCTGTATGTTTGAAATCTACACATGGCTTTAGATCTAATAGGCTGGAAACACGTGACTCATGACACTTCTTTCACCTCTGTGCATGGCGACATGGAGCAGATGAGTGCAAACATCTGAGTGAGTGACTGGGCTTTGCACAGGCAACCAACTGCTGAAGATGCAAGGAAACAAAGATGAGAACTTAAACAGCCACAGGAAAAGCAAACCAGATCACAATCAAAACTTCATGTCCGAGGTATCTATCATGGTTTAATGTGCCAAAATTGTAACAACTCTATTAATCAGTCTAATCGGATTCCAAACTAGAAATATTTCCTAAAAAAAATATTTATGAATGTTAAGGCAAGTTTCTTGTTGAAAATTGTAAGGACTTAACACCAAAAAGAGAGATTATGAAAATATTTATGATTCCCAGTTGAAGACCATGTTTAATGAAGCCAGTAAAAATGCAAAATTGTTTCCCGACTTCAAACTCTCCAAGACATTTGAATAAATTTATGTCAAGAACAGCCTGCTTTCAACAATTACTAATACAATCCATTTCACTGCAGTCTTGGAAACGGGCGTTTCAGACTTTTATGGCCATATTTTCCAAGTCATATACACTTTATGCTACAAACACATCTGTTTGAAATTAACTCATGAACATGATTATTTAAAGTGTGCAATAAAGCCAAATGGTCTAGCTGGCCATATGCTAACAACAGAACTGTACACCTGCCCTCAACTTCACTATATATCAGTTTATGCATCAAACTACAAAAGCCTGGGGAAGTTTGGCTTTTTTCTGGTTTTATTTTTCCCCCTGCATTTGTACACCACTGACTTACAAAATATAACAAACTTTGGGTCTGAGATAAATGTTTTCTTACATGGTTTTTAGCACGTGGAGAATACTATTAGGCAGGGCTTGCTTTTCAAAGCAACTCTGACAAATAATTGCCAGCATGCACTTAAATGTGTGTCAATCACAACGAACCTTAAAGTCTGTAAAAACGTAGAAACCATTCATTGTGTAATTTTAGGTGACACTACTCATGATTCACAGGGAAAAAATAAAACAAAAACCCAAAACAACCAATGCCAGAAAAGCTATATCTTGTAATGGTCTGCTACCCAGTTACAATTAATCAAATGCAACTATGTGTGCTATCAAATATTTATGTTGATGTTTCATGTCTCCATGCTGCTCTTAATTAATTTATCAGCAATATTCTTTAGAAATGCTGGGGCTATGCTCAAGAGCTTTGTTCACCTTTTACTACTGAACACCACATTCCTAAAAACACTAGGAAGCAAGTTTGATATCTGACAAAATACATGAAACACACTTAAAAATTTTGAAATCCCAGTGTTACCTGTGAAGTCAGAAAATGAACTACAGAATCTTTGGGGATATTATTTAAAAATAAATAAATAAAATGACAGTATCACAGGAGGTACTTATCAATATTTACATTATATTTATCAATTGAATATGAAATATTTTTTCCTTCAGAGTACAAATGGAATCTTATTATTTCACAAGCATAGAAGGCTATCAGGAATCATATCCAAATGTTTGGTATTTTAGATAATGCATGATATCATACTGAAACAGATTATGTAAATTGATTTTTTGGTATAAAATGAGATGCCCCTTGCCTGACTTTAAACATACTCTCACATTATCATTCAGAAACGAGATCCAGACAAAGCCCAGGACACACAATAATTAGAATGTAAACACACTGCTAGTGTATCTGCCGAACCTTCAACTACTGTTGGTTAAAACCAGAGTTCAAGTCCCTTAGATAATGGTCCTTGGGGTTTTTTTTGTCCTTGAATTTGTCTAATGGCTTAAGATTTTTTTTTAAAGCTATATAAACTTTATACATCTAATCCACATAATTTGACAAGAAGATTCACAATGTAAATATTTCTTGTGCCAAGAAGTACCTAGGGTTTTTTGTGCAAGATGTACTTGTGTGCAAATTAAGTAAGTTTTTGGCTCTTATTTACAGCAGTCTTAAAATGCAACTAGGCCAAATAACAGTAGTTGAGATAATTTTGGCTAATTCTATTCTGGAGAACATATTACTATAAACTACAACTACTTAGAGACTATAGTTAATACCTGGACCTGAATTGTGTGATAACAGCAAATTTTCTTTTTAAAACTAAGACCGAGGAGGACCTTTTGTTTGAAATGATAGCTTTTGTATGTGAAAGATAAATCATAATATTTAGCTTACATCAAAATAAATCTAGAAGAAACAGTAGACTGTAATTATCATTGACATTCTGGGGGGACTTGATCCTTTCATGTTACAAAAAGCCACATATCTACAAATCTGATGTCTTGTATAGCTACACACTCTCAGGTGTTATGCCGTAATGAGGACAGACTTATTTAATATTCATTACTCTTCTCGTTGTTTGCTCAGTAGAGAGGGTATTTGAACTCTAAAGTGTTCAAATGGACTTTACAGACTAATTTCCCCTGGGTAGTCTTTTTATTGAAATTCCTATAAATTGATACCAAATCAAGGGAATAAAAGGGGATGGGAAGAAATAAACAGTTGCAAGTCTTGCTAATGTTCATGAACAGAAGAGTATCTTCTTTTCTGAGAGCACTGAAATTTCAGACATCAGAAGATTATTTGAATTTTAGCCCTAAATTAATTTTATCAGATGGCATTTTCTTCTTACATTCGCACAGGTGAGAAAAACACCAACTTTTAAATTATCAGTTTCCTTAACAGAAACAAAATGCACATTTATGAATCAGTTACTCTGTTACAAAACATGAAAAATTTGGAAACAAAAGGTAGTCCTGGCCTTGTAATGACCTCAGAGATACAGATTTCTGACAAAAGATCATCTATTGAATGAAGTGAAGTAGTGCAACAGGTTACCTCTGGCAGTGACCAACAGCTCATGATTTATACTAAAGTATATAAAACCATAATGTATTTAGCCATACACACTGGTGTGCAGAGAGGAAGGTTGGTTGTTCTTTTATTTAAAATTGGTTCTTGCATCAATCAGCTTATATTCTCTAACATATGATTTGTTTATTCTTACTTTCACATAAGCAACAATACAAATATCTTGGATGTGGTGGCCTGGAACCCACTTAGATGATGAATTCTTCTCTAATATAAGAACAATACAACACAAAAAAATTAAAATTGTAGTCTACTGAAAAGGCAACAAACCAACAGATAACAGAGTAATACTTTGAAAGGCTTTCATGGTTATCTTAGTCTGATGGTCTTATGATTGTTCTTATCTTTCAAATTTTTCTTCTCTTGTTCCATAATCCATCATTGCCTTTGAAAACAATTTCTCAGCATTTATAATGCTCCTGCAAGCAGAAATGCTTTTCTTTGTTGCTAAGATTAATTTTTTTACCCTACCAAGATAATCAGTTAGACAGAAGTCAAAGTTCTCTAAACAATCATGGTGAGCCAAGAGGAAAAGAAAAGGCAAAATTGAAGGCAGGGCTGAGGTCACCTCATCAATGTGTTTAGTAGGCAGAAGTTCAAAGTACTATATAGAAGAGACTCATCTAACTAAATGATTAAATTTCTAACTGTTATTATTAATGTTGAAACTCCTGAAGTGACTTGTAGATAGTTTTTATCCCTAGATTTCCAAATGATGTAAGGGATAATGTTGGAGCACACTTAACAGCACCTCCATAGTTGATTACATACAGCTCTTTACCATCCATTACCACTCAGATCTTGCAGTAAAAACCAACAAAAACACACAAATAAAACCCAACAGGAAATTAAGCAAAAAAGCCAACTGCCTAGGGTTGTAGCCTTTGAGGGAAAAGCTGAGGCATGTCTATCTTACTTTAACACTGTCTTTTTTTTTATGGAGTGAGACACCACACTTCCCCTTGCTCCTTTGCCTTCTCCCACTGTCTGCTTGGGCTACATGTTCCTGCAATGTATTTGTGTGATGTCTGCCTGGAGCAATGATATCCCAATATTCTCCAGAGCTCTGCTACCTTCCTTTGACCCTTTACTTGTTCATCATGCTTTGCTAGTGATTCCAAAACTTGGCTGTGATTGATAACAGCAAAATAGCAAGTCTGGGAACTGAGCTTTGATATGAATTAAAAAAAGTTATTTATCAAGCTTCACTAGCCTGAGAAAACCCACGAAAGCTAGCTCTTGTGTAATATTAGGTCCTCACTTTGCCCTACAATCAGAACCCAGAGTCAGATCTATAGTGATGTTGTCAACTCACACTATTTCTTTAGAGGACTATTGATAAAATATTTTATTTTCACAGAAGGACTATGAATTTTTTTGTTTGGTTTTTTTTTCAACTTCTATTGCTGCGGTGAAGTTGAGAAAGTAGCTCTGATCCCAGGCTGCAATCTTTAATAAAAATCCTGCAAAAATGGATTTCAGAGTTGTATGAGACATTACACAAAGGTTAAAGGGGTTTAGTAATTTAAACTAGTCATTCACCTACATGATATTACAAATATGTTTGCTCTCCACAAATTTGGACTGAGATTTGTGCATATAATGCATAAAATACGCTGGTAGGTGTCTTTTTACTTATCAATATCTCTATTGCTCATTCCACTTTCATGTAAGCATTTCTCAAAACTGCCCCAATGACTGAGCCATCAGTGTCTCACTTTTCAAAGGAGACTTCAAAAGAAGTTCTCAAAACATCATAGCAGAATTTTGTCCCAAAACACCACTAAATTTAAATCTGAGCTGGTTATTGACCATCTTTCAGTCTGGTCTTAGACAATTAGAAACATATGTGTTCACCTGCCCTACATGCTTAGTCATGGACTAGAAAGCCATGATCTGACATGCTTACAGAATGGTCAGTATTGCACATGACTGCCTCTGAAAGCCTTACAGATGAGCATGCATTAATACTATTAAGCCCTTGCTAAGAAGAGCAGCTTAGCCACATCTCTTTCATGGCACAGTTTCCAGCTCCTGAGGTATCTCAGAGAATAGCCCACATTAGCTAGCAGTAAGGTCAGAAAGCACCAGCCTGAGGAGTGACCCACTTGACAGTGTCTACACTTCCCATGTTTCAGGCAGGGGTTAACTCGGAGCTGTGCTGGGCCTGTGGACTGTGTGCCCTGTAATCAAAGGGCTAGATCTGCCAGCTGAAAGTCGCTTGAAAGAAATCAAGTAAAGTTCATTCAAATTTACTTCTCTAGAAGGTGGATGGGGATGATCAGAAGATGGGATTCAAAAGCTAAATCCCCATCCAAATGGAAAACTCAACAGTGTCTGGCTCCCAGTTTCCTCCACTGCTCAACACATCCATACCCATGTCCTTTAAAAAACAAACAAAAAACCCTTTAAGTTTTCCACATACTGCAGTAGATTTACAATTCACATTGATTTTGAAGGATAACCAGTTACCAAACAAGTCAAGTCCATCTACACAAGCTGTAGTTGATGTAGTATGGATCCTCTTAAGATTATGGTGGATGGTAAAAAATGTTGAAACTCACATATAACTAATTATTTGAAGCTGGCAGGACTACTGAAAACATGCAAAATGAATCACTTCCTTGTCTGTAGGACCAAGGAAAAGGTTTAGACTTTTCAGTAAAGTTTTTTATATTTGATCCAAGTTCAACACAATGGCCACAAATCCACAAAGACCTCAATAGGATGAAGTCCTCTGGTGAGAAAAGTTGCGCTTCTGGAAAGCAATCATGAAACAGGGCTATGGGAACTATGACCCATAAATTAGATGTCACTGACTTTATCCAGTAGAAATCCTTCAACATAGGAGTGTATCACTGCTGGAGCAATTACTTTTCAATGCTTTGTTGGGGATGTTTTGGTCCTTTTAAGTAATTTTTTAACCCAGCAGAGTCACATTAACTCTGAGTGCTGGTTCTGTTGGAGCTTGTCCAATTGTAAGCTGAAATTCCCTGACCTCTGAGGCACAGAGAAGACCCGATAACATAATCTGCACTGATCACTTTTCCTAATTCAGCCTGTTTGGTTTTTTTCCCCTTCATTTTCTAAAAAACGACCACAGTGTGTGTAACAGACACTTTCAGACTCTATAAATTAACCTGGCTTGACCTCCAAAAGAGAAAAATGTTTTAAAGGGAGAAGGAGTAATTATTTAGCTTTTTGTCTATGCTGCCTGTCAATTTGCATAGTATTATCTGTAATGTTTTGCAAACCTCTTTTTTTGGAGGTCATCTTATCTTGTTAAATCTGTCACAGGGCTGCCTCCATATCAGACTTAGGCAACACATTTGCATGACACAAGTCCCCGGCAATGGTGATAAATGTGTTTGTTTCTGGCAGTCCGACCACGCATATGCTTATTATGTACGTATGCGTGCATTTACAATATTTAATCAGCTTCAGAAAGGAAAAAGAGGTCTCAGGCACCCAAGATATAGTTGGCTTTTGTATGTACTTACAGTCTGCTTGTGATAGTTATAAGTAAGCATTATTTGCTAGCTGACCCAGAAAGATCATGAACTTCTTAGGGATCCGACACCTTTAGTATTGTTGCTGTTTATTTACAGAGACCTATCCATGCAGATGGAATACCAATAGTATCTTTAGCCTGCCTAAAACGCTCCAACTGGAAAGTAAAACACAGTAAGTGACATCAAGTTCAGGGGAAGACAAATGTTGATAGCTGCACTTTTTGTACTAGAAATTTCCTTTGGCTAACAAAATACATGAAACTAGTAAGAGGATTGTGCCCAACTCAGCTGCTTTTATAAAGTGTGAAAGATTGAATTAATTTTCACTTTAGGAATCTAGTCCATTGGCTACCAGGACCACAAGGAATTGAGAGGAAATTCTACAGGCAGAGGTCAATCCTGTAAACCCACACAGACTGGAAAAAGAAGTTTCAGGCACATCCAGGATTAAACAAGGCAATTAAAAAAACCCAAATAAAACAATGAACAAATAAAAATCCTCACATACAAAACAGCTGTTATTCACAATTTGGCAATTAAAAGGTAAATTGCAAGCAAGTCATTTATTCTCCTGCATATGAGAAAAAGGAGCACATGTGTATCTCGGCATTTCATAAAACCCAAAGCTAGTATCAAATAACCTGTTTTAAGAACAGCATAAGTCCATAAACTGTATCAATTATCCTAAACCATTTGCATACTCAGAAGATACCTCTGAGTCACAAGTTGCAGCTTGAAGAATGACTTGACTCTGAAGGCAGTAATAAGTTACCAGACTCTGTAGATTATTTTTAATAATTTTCCTTTTCAAATCAAGACCTGCCATCAAGTAAGAACTTATGGAAATTTAAAGGAAAACAAAATTAAGAACTCAGGTTTCCATGTTACCATATTGGAAAACCTGTTAATAGCAGAAGTTACAACAATGATTAACACAAAACACTACCTACGAAAATCTTCCCTGAAAATATTACTTTCCCTTATAAGTAGCAGCATGAATATTTACATAATTTATACTTAATTGGAGTAAAACTGCTAATTTCAATGGATTTCCACATATTTTAACAGTCGACACATCTAACACATCTAACAGTTGATTCAAATCTACTTTTTCAATCTGCATAATAGGTTTTGATAGGATAAAAATCACAGCTAATCATTAATTTTTATGAAATAAAATGACTTTCACTCTGTTTCTAACATAAAGTTATTTTGGGTAATGTGGTAATATAATAAAAAAAGAATTTTGACCCTTATTGCAAAAGTAAATTTTTAGTTTTCAATAACAATTTGACAGGAATCTTACAAACATAATAGACTTTTAAAAAGAAGTTCCTCAGATAGTATCTGGCACAGATTGCCAGACAGAGAAGGTGATCACAAGCACACTACTCCTGGTGAGCTGATCTGCCAAAGGTTGTAATGGAATCCGATTCCCTGCTCTCTCATTATCCAAGTACAACATTAATTTGTGTTGCAAGATGAGCATACTGTAGACCAAGACAGAGGCGTGTTCTGGTTATTTTCATACAGATAATATACTGTAATAAGTACAGACTGGAAATCAATCTTTTTTTCACTTATACAGGCCACTGTATTTCTACTTGTACAGCATGAGGAGATGTATTTTCAAAAGGGAACTGGGAGATACAGATCATCCACAAATTCTGTTAAATGTTAAGATATGACATCCCTCTGAGCACTTTGAAAATTGCCCACATCGAGTGTTTCTACCTCTAAAATGAGAAGTTAAAATTACAGTTTCCAGTATGGCTATCAATCTTTTTCTCTTGGTTATGGCTACAAATGTCTAAAATTTCTTAAGTGAGAAAATAAATATTCATTGGTCTGAATATACTGGTAAGGGGAAACATATAGCACCTATCATTTGTTAAGAAAAATATTTATTTATATATATATATCACATGTTGGACTATGCAGCATATTGTTTATCATTGCTATTTCTGTTAAAAAATAATCCAACATATTCAGTACTAAGTCATAAATTCCAAGCCTTCCTTAACCTCACAGATGGCTATTATGCTAATATTGACTCAGATTGTCTCTTAACAGTACTTTCTATCTTGGCAATGTTTTAGAAATTAAACATCACAAGAGAAGAAACTCTTGAACTAGAGTCTGTACCTCTTATTCTCATTAAGGTTCAAAGTGACAGAGGAAATGAATGGGTAAATTTGCCAAAAAATTCAAGTCTTAGTATTGTTTAGGAGAGAACTTTTGTTTGCTATGAGTAAACTTTTGTGTCCAGTTTCATTACAAAAAGGCTGTCGCACTTTCCTCTCAAAAGAAGGTAAGCAAAGAAATCTTAACAGTAATGACAATGTAATGATACTAAGCAGACATTTTTTTAAAGAAGAATACCAACTAGGAAAAAGAATATAAGTACTTACCATTCATTTAATGAACTCTTTTGGAAAGAGCTATTTAAGCAAAATTAGTGGGGTTTTTACACAGTTACATTAAAGCAATCATGTAATTTTGCACGAATATAAAAACAAATTGGAGTACTGCCATAGCTCCAGAAAGACTACTGTTTGTCTCATGGAGGGTCTTCTGTCTTGCAAAGTGTCATCAACTTACTATTGAAATTAATTAACCCTCCAGGCAAGAAATTCACCTCAAAGGAGAGAATGAGGGGTGGAAGGGGGGGAAGATAGTACACATGATTAAAGAGGCATGCCATACTTTATTTGAAATATCCCTATACCTTTAAATAAGATCCAATTGACAAACAACTTGATCCAAAACTTTGATCACATACAAAGATAATTTTTTTATCTGATCTGCTCAGGAACACTTGCAGGACAATTATCTTTGGACTTATACCTTGGAGCAATTTAGGACACTGATTAAAGAGAGAAAAAAAGTCTTCAGTGTTAAGCCTTGTCTATGGAAAATGTAAGTCAGCCATTTTACTCACACTGACTGGACTGTAAACTAACATAACTGTGAGCAAGACAGAACTTTGCACCCAGACATGCTTCTTTTCCTCCCACAAAGAAGTTGGGTGAGGTTGGAGAATGTGTAATGGAGATGGAAAAACACTGAGCTGTAGGAGAGATGGAGCTGGTAACATTTTTTGGTAACATTATCATTCTCTCAGACATTTAGTTATTCCTAAAATTCTGCTTATATCTGAATTAACCTACCGTAGTAAATAAACTTGATAACAATCCCATAATAATAAAAAAGCCTAAAAGGTAGAAAAAAATCCCTCAAGTCTTCCATTTTTCAGACTATTACAGAACTGATTCCTAGAGTAGGCTTATGAGCCATAAGCAGAGAAGGGACGGACTATATTTTTAAAAAATTTTGCTTATGTTACAGGTTAAAATATACAGCATCTCAATTTCAAGGTCCCCAAGGAGACAAGGAAAAAACATGTTCCACTTTCAATCATACAGATATAAAAGTACTGGAAAATGTAAACTCCAGGAAAACTTTAAGGAGGTAATCTTTGGATGATGATGCGAAAATCATTTTGACAGAGATCTCAGTTTCCTAACCTGCTACACTGGGAGTGACATAAGTTGACAAAGTATGTTCCTTTGTGATTTTGAGAACATTGCAACTTCATAAAGAGGTCAGGAAGCACTAGAGAAATCACAGACTTTGTTATTGATCAGGTTGGTGAAGATGCTACCAAAATTAAACTGGAACTGTGAAAGATTTTTGCCCAATTTCCAATAACTATTTGTCTACTACAGAGTAGCTCCATGGGATTCAACCTACATTGGCTCAGATAGACAAAGTTACTTAGTCATTCCAGAAATATAGCACAGTCCATACATAAATCTGTAAGAGGATCATATAAAATAAGTGAATAATTGAATGAAGAGTCAATTTTTTACCAGATGACTTCACAATGACAAAACTAGAAACTGTAAGAAAGAAGCAAGAAAAGCAAGAACCCCTACACACATTTAAATATCACAAGAAGAAACCCAAACCTTACTTCAAATTACTCTGAGATTAAAGAAAAAGTTTAATTAACTTAGCAAATATTTGTGCTGATTCAGGCTAGCTGCGATCCTTCAGGGGAGAACAGGCTGATGAATGTATTACTAACCTCCGGGCTCATGTGTGCTTAGTGAAGAGCAAAAGGTTGCATTTTCAGAAGGGCACAGCCGTGGCAGGGAGAAGGGAAAGTCTTAGCAAAGACAGGTGCTGGTAGTTGTCTAAGTGTGACAGAGAAAGGATTTCAGAGATGGGAAATGCCCATACTGAACTCCATGGAGCCGGACACTATCTCTATTTCTTTATTTTATGTATTCAATATATCTACGGTTGGACGAGAAATTAATGGTCTTTTCCTACCTAAATGATTTTATGATTCTAAACATACTGTTCAACATGAAGTACATATATCTCACTATACAAAGTTGCCTCTGAACACAAGCCACTTTTGAGTGCTTCTGACAATTTACTTCTGGATTCTGGGAAAATGCCCTGATGCTGTAGGCTCGCATGTAACAATATTTGTTTACATGTACCATGTGTATATTATTTTTTACTATGCATGTAAGTCCTATTACCCTAAGAGAATACATAATTCTGTACTCCTTGGCATATTCTGTTTCCCTCTGAAGCTCAAATATGGGGGCAGGGGGTGTGGGGTACAGCACAGAGGGAAATCTAGTCTTGGTTATTCCCATCACTGTAAAAAAACAGCAGCAGGATACTTTGCAAAACAAACTGTCCCTGTAAAATTCCTGCCTACTGCAAATTCAATTGGAGGCCTAAGCTTTGAATAAGCTTCTCAATTTCTAAGATGCTTCTTTGGAAAGCTGCCGGATATCAGACTTTTCAAACCTGCGTGAGACATACAAACTGTTTATTTTTATTTTTCATGTCAAGATTATTGAATTATTCAAATCTGAAAATACATACCAGCAAGATACTCTTGCTTCTTCACTGTGCTGTTTAATCATTTACCAAAGACATTTGATGCTGGAAGTTGTTGATGCTACCAATTAGATGGTGCTTCCATGTCTTAATTCTACCCTCCCAGAAAGCTCTCCAAGAGCCTAACTGCCTACATCCTTTCCAAAGACTTTTGGAACCCTCTCCCATTGCTAAGACATTCTAAAATGTTAAACATATGTTAAGTGGTCCAGGTCCTTCTTTAATATTTCTCCCACAACTTATCAGTTTTGTGCAGCATAGGTCAGGAAAAAACAGTGTCCCAGAGCTCTGTGTGGGTTTCTCCTCATCCCATAATCTCAAATTTCCTCAAGTATCAGGATCCCCTATTTAGTATTGTTACTTGATGCTCTGGGCTACTCAACATCATTCTTTTATCACAGCATTCTTAATTATTTCCTTTCTATATAAAAATGTTATTTAAATTTATATTTAAATATGAAAAGTTGAACGCTAGTAATGATAAACTAAAAGTAGCAGTGGCTTTCACTAGTTCAGTCTTGTTCTGTATCTAGAGTCAATTTTATGGGTGGTAGAATGTGCTATTTCCCCGAATGAATGGCAGATCTCCAGGATGAGCCCCTGTTCGTTTTTTGGCTAAATTAATCTTTACATGCCTTCATATGCAAAGATAACTATAATGCATTGAAGATGACTTCCAATTCACAAAAACACAGATGTCTGACTTTGGATCAGACAGGGACGAAATCATCTCCAAGGGGAAATGCATATTTCCACAGCATAACACATTCAAGGCTCTTCAGCATTCAAGTAAAACCGACATTTGCTTCAGCAAAGTGCTGCAAATTCCGGGGAGCATGTCTTTTTGGTAGACCCCTATGATGAAATACAGAGCTTTACTGGATGACACTTGGATATTATTGGTGTGTAAGAGCACCCACTGGGCAATTCTCGTTAAGATCTTTGTCTACTTTATATCAGTAGCTGATATAATAAATTTTATATGGCGTATGTGCAATACAGAGTTGCAGCTCGCTGAACATTCAGCTTGTAGCAAGTGTAGCATGTCAATAATCCATGTTACTCTGAGTGGAGCATCAACAGATTAAAACATTCCCCAATTACGCCATGCAGCACAATAGACTATAACAGCTGTGAAGGAGCCATTGTGTCACTAGTAAGTGTTTTGTCATGGTCTGTCAGAGAATACTAAGGAAAATTCAAGTCTGTAGATTGCTGGTAAGATAAAATGAAACAGCTAATTCAAATATATATAAAATCTCCTTGTCAGAGATTTACATGCAAAATTCCCCTTATGGGAATTAGCTCTATGAATCCCATACACACTTATGACAGCAGGATAGACCCTTGAGACAGTATAGCAACAAAATATTTGGAAATTTGTTATTGAAAGAACATTGAGAATTTACTAGTAGGTAGGCTTGTTGTTTTTCATGGGTTTTTTCTTTGAATGAAATAGCAAGCTGTTTTTAATCCTTTTGTAATCAAACACCCAAAAGGCACTGCTATTTATCTTGCAACACTTCAACCAAATAACTTCCTCCTCCCTGCCCCCTCAAGACCTCCTTTGAAAAGCATCTATACTCCTAAACCTCTCATGCTCCTTTCAAGTATAAAAGGGAACATTAGTAAACAGGTATATACAAAGGTTTTTAACAAGTTAATTCTCAGGTCTTCCAGCAATGAGAGTATTTCCTGACACAGAAAACAGGACTCACGGAGTCACCCTACAACAGCAAAACACACTCATGACATCAGTGCAAGCAATAGTATCAGCATCAGGTTTATAGGAAGTCCAGGGTGACTGTGCACATTGTAGCTTGTAGCCTTTAACTATTCCTGCAAAAGGAAGATATTGAGAGCTAGGGCATGTGAAAAATACCAAAGCAGAACCCAAAGCCGTTCCTGCAACACCTGTAAACTCTCTAAGGTTACCACTGCAATGGGACACAACAACACCTGTTGTTACAGGCAAATATCATTTCAGGGAAGAATTTGGCAATATTTAGATTTATCTTTTTGTCTTGTCTTTGTTGTTTCAGATACAAGAAAACCAGCTGTAAACAAGTCTTTTATATGAGAAAATACTGGGTTAGTTCTTGAAGACCTCATTCATACTGCCTCCCTTTCAATTTGTTCCTTAATATACTAATCTACTATGTTGTTTCATATCATCACAAGACTCCAATAAGACTTAAAAAAACATATGACAACTCCAATGTAATTTTTCCTCTCCTTTAAACAGATGGTCCCACATCACAGCCCACTCTGTTTAGATTCACACAAAACCTAAATAAATCTTGGGCATCATACTCACTTTAAATAGCACCCAGTCTTAAGACAAACTGAGCTAAGGTAAGATATCTTTAGTGTGCTGTTGTGACATACAGCATGGCAGGGAATTTTTACCAAGTCTGTAACTCACACTGGGTTGGAACTAACACTGGGTGTTTTGCTTTGGGCACCCATTACTACAGGTTTGTGTTTCCTTTCAAAAAAGTTTGTTGTTAAGTCTTCCCATTAAATTTTATGCAAACCAAACACAAATATGTCACCTCATTTCAACTTGTACATTTTTGATTCATGAGAACAATGGAAAAAAGAAAGTTAGTTGCCACGAGCAGTCTGACAACGTCAGACTGTCAGAAAACACATTAAATTGGAAGTTTGTATAGTTTCTGGCCTCACATAACAAAGCAGAGAACAGCTTTGGCTGCAGGGCCATTCTAATACAGAAAGATGTGTTTTAATAATGGATGCAAAGTATTTTATCAGCACAGCAAGGAGGGATGAGGGTGGGAAGATGATAAATGACTTAAAATTCTGCAGGGGGTTTCTACTGATGTAGTTGTTTAGAAAGATGCCATGCTCTGTCACACTGCTTTCCCTTTCTCCAGGCTATAATGAATTGAGTGCAGCTAGGGAATCATAACCTCATGCAAGAGCACGGCATGGTCTTATCTATCTTTAAGATCTAGTGCTTTACTATCTTCAGTCATGTGGCATCAGCTCAGAAGATTAATTTCTTCAAAAGAACCAAGTCAGAGTCTAGACCCTTTGCCTGCAAGAAATGCTGTTTAGATTAGCAATCGCAACACGACCTTTTCACTACATTCAGAGATAGAGTCTATTAGTATATACCAGATTTGTTTCAGATTCTTTACATGCATTGCAAAACACCAGGACCTTTTCGTTAACTACCTCAATACTAAATATTCAAGGGACTAATTACCTATAATTACTGCTCATGAACAAGATCAACTACACCCACCTTATATGCTTTTGTTCAAAGACTTCCTTCTTTTGATTTAACAACTAAGGTGCACTTGTCTCTTTTGCAGTTTATTTCATGGTAGTGTTCTACCTAGTGCCTAACCTAGATATTGACCCTTAATATCAGCATTAAAAGCAGTTGAACTTATATGTATGTACATATTCTATTTAAGACCAATTCACATCGCTGCCAGTGACCCGAGAAATGCACAGTCACGTTTCACTTTCTTTATTACCCAACTAAACTCAACCAAATAAAAGCCAAAACTTCTAAAAGAAACGCCTACAAGTTGGATGTGAAAATTTGAACCTCGTTATTCTTTTATATGTAGCCTGCGCTTATGGAATATGGGGATGCTTACACCATTTTAGAATCAACACTTTTGTATTTACTGTACCACAAAAGTCACAAGGGTTTGGATTGTTTTTCCCCCTTTTTTCCTCTGATAGCAGCTAAAGAAATACACAAACCAGAATGCTGTGTTTCAACAACAAGTATTTCTGTTTTATATCACAGGCAGTAAAAGGGTGGACTTTAACCCTGATTTCAAAAGAACCATTGTACATTTTTTCCAGCTTACTTTTTGCTCATCATTTCTTAAGAGAAGAGTACTTCACTAGTTTTTAGTAAGACTATTCCATAGATGTTCCAAGGATACAACTGAAAAGATCCAAGAGAAATTAACTTCAGAACATGTAACCAAAGAAACAGTTTCACATATAGCACCTTGGAGCATGTCACTTTTAAATGACGCATGCAACATTCCTAATAAATAACAAACTGCAAATGCTGAGGCTAAAGCATACAGGTATTAGATAAAACGTGAAATCAGAGCGGAAAAAAGGAGTAGTTGGTCTTTAGCAGGGAGTAAACCACAGGAACACCAAGTGTTGCTTGCATACAACATGTATCAGGTGTCAGGGACTTCACAGAGGACATGCTGAATGCTAATACTGGTGTCATTATATGGTGCCTCATTCAGCTGCAAGTTGGAGCAAAATAGCAGAACCTGAGTCATAAATCACAACCCTCATAGAAAATGACACATAAAAGATCAAGGAGGTCACAATCATAGAAGAAAGTTTAACAATATTTGAGACAGAATGATATCAAATTAAGCTGGATTTTGACTTCAAGACCTGGAAACTACAGTAAAAGCTGCATTACAAGCAGGTTAGAGATAGAGAAGAGCTGTAACACAGCCTGAGCCAGCAATGCTGCTTGCACAAATGAGCGTAGTTCCCAGTCTTTCACTCCAGCTGGGAATCTGACTCCTGGCCTTTCTGAAGGCAGGAGATTGAGCCTATTATGTCCTTTGTACATTTATCTTGCAGAAAGTGCATGAACAACACAGAATCTCTAGTAACAGGTTATGCTTTTGAGGGTCTAAACAGCTACATGGCCAGCCATTCTCTGACTGAATACATTGTGTTTAACTGGATTTGAAAACAGTGGAGGAGGCAGCATAATTTCTATTGAACTGTTAAAGGGCGCTTATCGCAATTTTTAGGAAAATACATGCTTATATTAGATTTCAGAGAGTAAAAGGATGTGTTCACAAAGGGCACATTTATTAAAGGAGACCTAATTGCATACTTGACCTTATGTACATGCTGTTTTAATGGCAAATAAAAATATGCCAAGCATTTTATATTTTTCAGAACAAGGGCCAAACACAACAGAAAAATCAAACTCTAAACACAAGAGAAACCTTTTCTTTTTCCCTTGTTTCTTCATGGCTAAAACAACCTCTGGATGCCCTCAGATTAAAATATCTGCATACTAATAAATAAAATGTTTTACAGAAGAGGAGCCCTGCTCTCTGCAGTCTCAGTTGTCCCACCCACCACTCAGCATATATATTGCATTCTCATGTATCTCAGTGGCAAAACAGTGCCACTTAGAACTAGAGGGCAATATTTGGTAAAAACTATATTAAACTGTTTGCACCTTCCTATCTCCATGTTGTTGAATTTCCTATGAAACCTTGCCTTTCCTACCAGTGCATGGCAAAGCAACATGCCACACTGAGGGAAATCATCTTCAATCATTTCCAGTTAACCACTATGCCTCTCAGTTACTGCTAAAATCACAGGGGCTACAAGAACCTAAATTGCCCTTCGAGGCTTTGGAAGGAGAGAATGCACGATTATGTATTGAAAAATCCTTTTTGAGGATAAAAAGAAACAAAACAAAGCAACACCTACATTCACTCAAGAACAGAAAACTGAATTGGGAGAAAAATCACAACATTGATCTCTCTGTTTGAACCTGATCACCATAATCATGTACCAGGGAGCCAACTCATCGGTCCCAGAGTCACTCTGCTGGTCTTAGAAGTCCTCAATAAACTAGTCCTCAGGGAAATGAAGGGGATAAAACTCGGCCCACAGTCATGTCCATCTCCATTCAAAAACAAGTGAAAAGGGTGGGTATTTAAGAGGAAACCTACCTGTACCAGGTACCAGAATTTTCCTCCCAGTGTAAGAGGGGAGGAATACGAACTGCTTATTTACGGATTAGATACTGTGTGATTCTTGTTCTATGAGCAAAAATTATGTCAGTAACCAAACAGAAGTGAAAACAAAAATTATGTGGACAAACAACCTCTGAAGCATCAGCAGCTGTAATCCAAGACGAAACTGGCAACGTGTCTTCCTGGTTTAACAATCAGCAGTTCCTTGGGAAGAAGAAAGTTGTTACATTGGTGCACAGTAGCTCCTGACAACCTGGGTTAAAAAAGCCTGCATATAATCCAAAGCAGACACTCACAGAAGATGGGTAACTGGCACATGAAGATCTGGATATTCAATCCAATACATAAGTCATTAGGATTGTTCCAATTTCTTACCACATGCTAAAGATTTATACCAAACCTGGGACTTAATCCCAGAAGATATTTGACTTACTGAAGAATTTGGAAAAGAAGAAACATAAAAGCTACCAAAACAATAAACACATTTTTTGCTGTATTCCCTCTATTTGCACTCTCTGCTTGTGCATGGGTTGTATGTGGGGCTCAACAGGAAGAGCTCTGTGTAAATGTGTGATTGTAAACTCTCCTGAGACTGGCAGCCACTGAGCAGGTGTGTGCTTTGCATGCCTCCTCCTCTGTTAACACAGAAAAACCTAGAGGCAAAGTGACATATTTGCCACAGTTAGACATTAGAATTATAAAATAAGCAGGCATTTGAATACTAGCAAAATAACTAAAGATCCCACCTGTTTTTCCAAGTGAATATTAACTATGTTTCTTCCTGTGAGAATGCCAACACGTACTAAAAATAATACTTTCTTGCCTCTTGCAACACTGGCAGCAGATATACAGACTGAAATTCCAGTATGTGACAGAAATTGTATTTTTGTATTCTCAGAGGTGTGAAAGTATGGAAAACAGTAAGAATCACAAGGTAATATAACATACCGATAATATTTGAGCCTAAAATAGTGTTTCGTATTGTGAAAATAATGCACAAACATTATTTAATTGTAGAAGCATTTTAATAAGCAAGTACATATTTTTCTTCACAAAGAGAATTGGGCTTTTGAAGTCAGACAAAGACACCCAGACTTCAACTTATGTCTTTTTAAATCTCTCAGTCAGTTGTGTATTAATCAATACCATACATTTATTCTAATATCTTGTATTTTGAGACTTCACAGGGAAGGAAAGATTTACTTGCTTTTAGCAGCCAGTAGTTGGGCTCCATGTTTTTTAAAGGATTATCTGCAATTTGCATTTATTCTTTAATATTTTATCAGCAGTGTTAGTCAACTCTTCCATCCTGTCTACTTGCCCTTCGAAGTTTACTATGAATGAATGAGCAGCTAATTTAATTAAAAAATAAACAAACAATGGACGATTCCCAAAATGGGGAGGGAAGGAAAGTCTATGTTAATGATCCATGCATTATTTTTCACTTTATGAAACCAGGCCAAACTATGCATTAAGATCCAATGAAAGTTGAAGGTGAAAAACAGACGAGGCAGTTTAAAATATTGTAAGGTTTCTACCACTGTGAAAGGACACAGGAAGAATATGGAACAGCAAAAGGGGATTAAGAAAGAAATTACTTAAGAAAAGAATAATTAAAAGGTTGATATGTGCAAGGCTGGAATTGCAGCTTATCTGAACAGTCTTAAGCTCCTATAAGTAAACAACCAGGCAAACATACAAAATCTACTTCTGTTGATTTCCTAATCACCTAACTGAAAGAAATCTGTTCACTCCCTGAAAGTTCACTTAATAGTGGAATGGGTACTTTGTAGTTTTTAGGTGTATTTTAAAAAATTCTTGAGGTATAGGAGTAACTCTGAACATGGATGGAACACAGAGTGTAATATGCTCTGAATAGAGGATGACTGTAAGCAACTGGTTTCAGACACTGCAGGGATGGATGGCTGAAGTTGGACATTTCTCAGAATCTTAGGGGTCTCCAGAAAGATAATCAGTAACAGGAGGAAAACTTCATTTCTCCCTCCTTCATCTCCATTAATGCTTCATTCAAAATAAAACTCAAAGGTAAACCAACACTTCAGCCTGCTAAAAAATGCTATGATTTCAAACTGAGCTCATCAACTGAATCCTCTGAGGGCAACTAAACAGAACCTGTAACCATGTGGATAAGCTACCTCAGTTGATGTCTAATTTAATAGCCAGTGTAGCCCTCTTTTCAGGGGTCAGGCTGAACTGTGGATCTGATTTTGAGGAATTGCAGTATTTCACAGTCAAGCAAGTGGAAGCAATACTGTGAGCAACTGAAATCCCCACTCCAGAGGGAAAAAAAAAAAAAGCTTTCAGGTTGACATGTTACCATTTATGAAATACTTAGCTACACTGTATCTGCACTTTCTAATGAAATTCAAGTACTAAAAAAGAAAAGTACTGTCAATTTATCCCTCCACTAAGTGCTGCTTCATAAGGTTTTTTATTCTCTAAATGTTTTCCACTTGCTTAGTTCCAGACTCTGCTGCTAATACCTACATTTTGAATTTTGTCTCATAGTAGGGTGCATCAGCATCAACAGAAACAGGACAACTAAACTGTCCTTATAATGAATGCTTTGCAGTGTTGCATTTTAAAAGCTTGTCTGTTCTCTTACCAAATTTCAAAGTACACTTTAAAGGAGTTATAGTTTTATTGTGGTTTTCTCCCATGAAAAAAAAAATTGTTTTTTACACTAAAAAAACCCCTTTCCATACACTTTCTGTACCTATTCATAGAAACCTTTCAAAAGAAACCTTTTTCTCAGTGACAGTTACAGAAATCAGTATATAACACATGATTTTTTAAGATCATAAACATAACTAGGAATGTCTTTTTTTCCCCAGTGGTAAACTTTTATTTAAGTCTAGCTCAGAGAATTCTAGGAATATTTTAATTAAAGCCTACTCTGTGTTACAAGATGTCTTACATGTAAATTCAAGGATAACTGCTGAAAGTAGGAAAATATGCTGTAGAATATCTTTGATGCTTAAACAGCCAATAAGGGTACAAGTCTCTTTAAGCTATTTAATTGTAAATTGCAAAAACTGCTTAATATCATTGCTATATATAGTAAGTTGTTTTATGCATAAATATTTCAAGGTTATTTGGTGCCATTCCTAAGAAGCCATTTCAGTATGAATGCTATTAATTGGAGGATTAATCAGTCATACAGCAATGCTTAAGCAACTTCTTCACAAACATTGCAAATTCCAGGGTCACCTCTCCAAATATTTAAAAAGGACAATGACTTCTTTCTCCAATTTATAAATCTCACAAGGACACTAAGGCTAGTCCCACCCATCCATTTATGAGGAATTTCTTCCTCTACAGAGGAAACTACATCATAATTTTCAAGCAACAAATAAAACAGTGTCTCTTACTAACACTCTCTGTTCTCAATGTTATTTTTTGCCTGTTACTTATCAGAAGCCCTTACTATGATTTCATAAATTGAGTACATTGACCAATATCCACTACAGTTTATCCATGACAAACTAAAAAGAATCAGCTGTGGAAAAGCAAGTGTGGAAAAGCAATTTAAACAGTATACCATTTCCAGGTGAATAGTCTCTATAAATTTTAAAAATAAACAAAATTATAACTGATTATGGACAATAAAAAACCAAATAGTGACTAAAGTAACGAAAGATGCATTACTGATAAATTTAAGAAATCACTGAAGCTTGACCTACCCTTTATGTTTTGCTAGTATTTAATGATTTTTAGGAAAAAAACACAAACAAACAAATAAGCGAAGCCCAAAAAACCCCCAAAGTCAAACCCAGGTGCATAATGTGAACAGAAGTCCCTAGAAAAAGAATGAGAACCTTAGGACTTAAAAACTATTTTATTCCCACTTCTACCAGAAATAATTCAACTTTCTGTTCTTTTCCAAAGGCCACTAAGATTGGAAGAATAAAACCAGCACAGATGTTAATCACTGGTGTTAACTTCCAAATCCTATGTACTGAGTTAACACACTCCAGAAGATAAAATGTAATCCAAAAGAAATTACTGCTCTGGTTACTGACTAGGGTTTGTGTACATCTCTTTTTAAAGCCTGATAAAATTTTCAGCTTTCACTTTACATTGGGACAGCTGATACTACTCTGGGAAGGGAATAGCTTTTGGGTCAGAGATAATGAAAAAAAAATGGAAGCAGTTTTTAAGCTGTTGATACTGCATTTTTAGAAACTAATAAGAGAAATTTTACTAGATTTTATAATTATTTTTTCCTAACCAAAGTCACTGAAGACTAAAACTATTTAGAGTGAAATGAATAAGATTTGAATTAACACTAAAATGAGCAATTAGGATGTAATTGAGGTAAAATCTGAAAAGATATGTATTTTAAATTTTTGAAATTCATCAAAAGCCTATTTTCTTTCCCAATTTCTACCTACACAAAATAGAGATGAACAAAACAATTTTAGGTCAAATAACAAGAAGAGGTGCTCTACATTTTAAAGCACAGAAAAAAATCAGCACATATTAGAAATTAGTTATTCAATGATTGTCTATTCTATTGCTATTTTAAAAACCATTCATTGAAACACCATTAATCTGTTTGGTTTTTTTTTTTTACTCTCAGTAGAACGACCTTCTCAAGCTAAAAAAGCTTGATTTAACTGTTTAGAGATTGCAATGAAGCCCATACAAGTTCATATTGTTCCATTATGCCATTAGGCCTAAGGTTGGTTCCTTTGAAAATACTAAATCACAGGCTCTCAGCTCACTGAGAATTGAGTTATTAGGTAATATGCACTGTTCATGAACACTGGCAGCATCCACCTATATGGAATACAAAACCCCTTAAGAAATTAAATAGGTGTAATAATAACAATCATACTTTCATATAAAATTTTATAGACACATCTGTATTTCAAACTGTTACTCCCCACCCATTTTTCTTCCACTGTTTATTTTTTCCTGTAACACCACAACACACCTTCAATACACACATATTTACAGAGGCTTTATCTTTCAAAACAGTCTATTTCTGCTCCCCTCTCTTCCACCCTGTATCTATCACAAATGAAAATCCATGACTCTTCTCTAGGTGGCTTTAAATAACCTCTCCCTTTCCCTTCATGCAGCTGAGGAGAAGCTAAAAGGTAAGAAAACAAAGCATCAATTCCTACCATCAGATACAGCTGGTAAGTCAGTCTTTTCATGTTAAGGCTCTACATAAAATGAGGCAACTTGCCCAAGCTTATGCTGTGACATTTTCTAGGCAGGAAGATCTAGTACATGTGTAAACTAATGATTACCTAGATACGACAAGTGCTCCAGAAACTGTCTCTGGTTTTAAGATTGCAACTGTTTTGCAAAATCCACTCCTGAGTTCGATGCAGAAATTCATGTGCTATATTAGAGAGAAACTTCACTACACACAGTTTCACCTAAAAGAGAACTGATATTGGCAGGATGAGTCTGCTCTTTTTGGACTGCTTTAATACATGACATCATGACATAAAGTGCCTTTTCACTCAGAGATGGGTTTGTTGGGGTTTTTTTCCCCTGCCCATTTCACATCTACTTTTTATAGTACTTGATGAGCCACAGCAAGACAGACAACTTAGATAAATTGGATCATAGCCAGTAAAACCCATCTCACAGCTGCTCTCTACCTCTGCAACAGAAACATCCTTCATCATAAGATCTGTTAAAATAAGCTGTCAATAAAAATTCCCTGCATTTATCTGGGAAAGAGTTGCTGGAAGAAAAGGCCAGTGCAATAAAACTAGAGATAGGCATTGCATCAGCCAGCATTCAGTGAAGAAACAGAATCAAATCACTCCTTTACATTTAATTAGGATTAGGCAGAAGAAAATACAAGGCCAAATATTCAGTGTTTGTAAATCACCTGAGCTCCACTAACCTTTACACCTACTGAGATCCACTAAAAATACCAGTGTCTTTCTCTGGAAATGAAATGCTATATGCACTGATCTGGAAGAGAGAGGAAGGTGTTTATACAGTTATTAACATCCTGTACATCCAATGTTTTCCTTTCAGTGCAGTGCCATATACACTAGCCTACCCTGAGCAGATTAGCAACTTCTGAACTGAAAATGCCAGCCCCTGGTCCTCCATGTGGTATCTAGTTTAACTGCAGGCAAGAAGCTGCACTACCTGAGCTATGCTACTGCTGGGTAGGAAACAGCACACTATTTCTCTATGCACTGCACAGATAAAGGAATAACCTTAACAGTTAGTCTTGTTGCAAAACCGCTAATAAAGTAATTTTACATGTGATGGAAATAAGGCAGTGAGACAGTAATTAAATTGTCCAGCCACGGGCAGAGCCAAAAGTAGAAAAGAGATTTTCAATTCCCAATCTGTTGCTGTCGCTTCTAGACCATATTTTCATCTTCTTAATTGTCCACTATTGATCCCTGTATAGAGCTCCTTTCAAACTCCATATATCTTAAGCAGAAAAGACACCACCAGCTGATCTTTATTGGCATGAAGGCACTCCATTGTCTTGGACTGATCTACTAAGAACAAAACAAGGTTCAAAACAATCCAGCCCAAGGAATTACAGTTGAGGAAAGAGTGATTCATCTTCTATTCTTCCAAGGTTTCACAATACTACTTTTTGCTTACAGAAAATTACTAATCAGAATTTCTAGAACTGCATCACAACTGCTTAGACGAGAGCTAGGAAGATGCAAATAAAATACACTCAAAGTGCTAGTTACAAAAAGAGATTCTTTCAGAACTTCAAAGCACCTTGTTGTCCTACATAAGCTTACGAAGTCTCAAGATTCAAGTAACTTACCCCCTCCACAGAAGTCCTGTTCAAATTGGGTGGACAGAGGAGATCTGATTCTTTAAAATAAGTGCACAGAGCTGCATCTCTCTGTTTAAAATTAAGTACCAGTGAAGTCCTCAAAATCAAATTTAAAGAATACTGAAGTGTGTATATGCCTCGCAGGCTCCTTATCAAGGGATGACAATCATTCAGACACCACAGAAGATTAGTTTTATTAGTACCCAGCTTCATACCCTACCTCTCCAAGAGCCTGGACAAGAGGGGACACTGCATTAGCTAAGAATGTTTGCTGCCCTTCACTGAAGACTGTGGAACCTAGCAAAACATGAGTGCTTTTTATCAGTTAGGTTGTTTGTAGAAGAAAGTTTTCACTTCTCAAATTAGCTGCTAACTGAAGGCATAGTCACATGATAGTCTGAAAACAGATTTTAATGTTTGAGGTTTGACTGCAAAGATGTCATGGATTACATTGGTCAGTGTTATTTCCCACTGCCAATGGTTAAGTGGGCTCGCACAGAATATTAAACTCAGGTTCTCCACTTTTCATGGGACTGAGTTGAAGCTGTAGCTCCCACTGTAACCACCTGGCTATTTCATAGGCTTGAGTAAGGTGCTTGGTGCTCCTGATTTCTCCCACTGACAGTGTTCTTAAAAAAATGGGCCCGAATATTTTAAAGTAAAAGGACTGCGAGTCAGCCAATCATCTTCCTTTCTTTTTAAAGTGACCATGGATTTGGCCTCTGCATTGTCTTTGGGCATCGTGTTCACTTAGAGATGAAACACGGCAACCCACTCGCAGTGCGCAACCTCCACGTATTTCTTTCTGAAGAGCTTTAGTATAACTTGTTTTTATTTACCATGAATTCCTTTTTCTAATCACTGATCTGAATCCTTCCCTCTATACATAATCCTTACTCAAAGAGACAAAGTTCCAGTGCTTTCTTATTGTGCATTTTATTCTTGCACTGTAAATCAATGTATTTTGCTTTAAGGCATTTTTCTTCACATTCTTTTAACAAGAAATGAGCTGACTGTTCATCAGTAGCTGTGGGATACAGCAAAGAGAGAGCAAAATGAACTGCAGGGCTATGCACTGCTTCCTTTGGGAATGAGGGAACAAATCCAATAAAAGACTTGCACATCTTTTATCTAACTTTCCAAAGACTGCATCACAGAGCAAAAACAACATTCAGGGTACTCTACCCTTGAAATGGGCAGATTTCATTATTCCACTGACTCTACAAACTGAGCAAGAAATGGTCTGAAGTCTTCAGACTGATCATACAACTGCCAAAATTTCACCAACAGAAGTACATTGAAAATGGTGTCAATCCCTGCCATACTGCAGCTTCCATCAAGTGAAGCACTCTGAAATTAGATAGACTACCAGTCACAGCAAAGCTGTGTTAAGGCACCTACCTATTCCCTGTTTGCCCAACACTATGTAATGTTCATTCTTTTGGTTTCACAGTGAACCACAGCAAAGAGTGGAAGAGGCACTTCATACTCTTCTTGCATGAACAATAGCCAAGTGTTGGGAATTCACAGAGAGGAAAGGATAGCTCTTGGATCATTGCTCTTCAGCTAGAGGTGGGCTTAACTGTGTACCTACCAAGGGGAAAAATGACCATGCAGCACACTGAATAAGGAGCTAGGAGGTGCAGCACAGTAAATCAGAGTTTGCAAAGTAGAGGAAGTAGTGCAACTTCATAATTGAGAACTCACATAAAAGAAGTTATCCTGATCCCTTTTCCCTGGACTGCCCACATGCATCATCCAACAACTAACAAGTTGAAATGTTCAGATCTGGCAAGCCTAAAGCAAAGCCAGAAAAAGGAGTCAGGCCCCCCAGGTGCTAAAAAGCAAGCACTAGTCAGTATATCAGTGCTCATTTCCCAGGAATAACATTCCATCCTACAATACCTCTAAAGCCCTTCAAGCCTCTTCTCCACTCATCTGAGTGAGATCAATTCAGTTCCATGCTTACTTTCCAGAAGCCTCTTAATAATGACATAACTCGATGTCCATTTTTTGCCAGTAAAAATTTGATGGAATTTTAAAATAAATTTTAGAAATAGCTTGCTGGAAAATAATGTTATGCCTTTGAACTCTACATCATTTACACCAAATTCCTTTCATTACGTATATGCTTTCTACTTTGTAGTTGAAACAACTTAAAAGTAGTCTGCTGGCTTTTATACTGAAGCCTTCTAAATTATTTTCTTTCATGAGAAATAGCCTTTCATTTATATAGCATTGTCATTTGGGAATTTTCATGTTAAAGAGGAATAATTTTGCACAAATGCACAGGTATTTTTGGCCACAGAACCAATACACAAAGTCATTAAGTTTTCATACTGAAATTTGGTGCGTACCAAAAATGCTGATGAAGATAATATAAGTTCTTATACTGCTAAAAAGAGATTAGGAAGTTTTACTTTAGGCAGAGAGAACACTCAGTAATCTCTTGAACTATCCAGTTTCAGCAGATTCTTAGACTGCTGTACCCCTGTGAACAGTATTTCCAGCATTACATTTCCTTATATTTCCACCATTACATTCACCTTATGGTTGAAATTTCGTTGAAGTTATGATTACACATAAATACGTGTGTGTCTGTGTTTATTACTAGAAACGGTAGCATGAGCCACCTTCTGTACTAGCTGCAGAAAAATAAATTTTGTTCCTCATGCTGATACCTTCAGGGACTCATAAAAACAGTATCTCTTGCTGATCACAGGCAAACATATAATAAAGAGAATGCATAATTGTGGGTGTCCATGCCACAATTTTATCTTATATATAAAGATGAAAAAACGATGATCCATAAATATAAAAAACCAAAGCAAACAAACAAAAATATTAAGACTGTAGTAAATGCTACTTTTGAAATAAAAAGGGTACAAGAAACATTACAGAAGTATCACCTTTACTCTAACATAGGCAATCTAGTAGAACCTATTATTGCAACAAGAGAAGTTTTTTATTTGACTATGTAATTTTACACCAGAAAGGCTCACGAACATATCAGTTTCACTGGACTTTTTTTCACTGAAGATTTTTTTTCCAGCTCAGAGAAAAGAACAAGTAATGCAGTACTACTAGGGTTTGAAGAGTTTCTGAGTTATTCTCTTAAATTCCTGTATGCCTTATTATAGTCAATAGATTAATGGACATTACAGGCTAGGTAATCGTTGTACTCTACTGACTTCCACCTACTTAGGCTAGCTCTAGCTAGCCTAAGCTTCCTACAGGGCACTATATTTATTGGACCTCTATGACAATGTCCTTTCCAATTTTTCACCTGTACTACTTGTTTGAAAAAAAAATTTAAAAATCAACTTTTTTGGCTTTATTTTTGGCCTACCTCTACTGGATCTGGCTGGGATGGAGTTCATTTTATTCATAGCAGCACCTATGGTGCTGTTGAAGTTCTGTGACTAGAAAAAGGCTGTAACATGCTAATGTTTTAATTCTTGTTGAACAGTGCTTGCACAGCATCAAGGCTTTCTCTGCTTCTCACTCTGATCTCCCAGTGAACAGAATCAATGTTGTGCAAGAGGTTGAGATGGGGCACAACCAGGCATATGGTTCAAATCAACCAAAGAGATACCCCATGCCCTATAACATTATGCTCAGCAAAAGAGGCAAGTTACCCATCTTTTTCTTGAGAACTAGCTGGGTATTGGTCTTCCCAAGGGAGGCAGTCAGTGACTGATTGCTTTTGCATCACTCATATTTTGTTTTCTTTCTCTTTTCTTCTACTTCTTCACTTATTACATATTCTTTATCTCAACTCACACTTGATTTTACTCTTCCTTTTCTCTTTCCCCCATCCCCCTGCAAGGGTGGGGGATGAGGGGAGGGCAGGCTGAGGGCAGTGAGCAAGCAGCTCTGTGGTGCTTAGCTGCCTACTGGGATTAACCCTCAACACCACCGTAGTTGAAACGAAAAAATTGTTTCCTGCTCATGTCTGCTGCCTGAAACTTCAGTCAGAAGAGAGTGAAGGATTTGCCTGTTCAAAACTGTCATAGTATGTGAGAGAGAAGAAGAATAAAATGGTGAGTGGTATTCTCAGTACCACCAAGAGTAGCAGACTTAGATATGCAATGAATGACTACTGCTGCTGCACATTTTGAAATGACATCTATTTCTGTGTGAAGACACAAAGACACAGGAAATTTCCCTATTTTGTCTAGTGGCTTATGTCACCACCAAGTTAAGAAATCATCGTCATTATATCTTTTAAATTTACCTGTCTTTACCCCTACACCCTTACTTTTTCTTATGTTTTCCTCTTCTAATTAGAAAAAAATATCCTGTATTTTTCTTGAGATGATGTTTATGCTTTGTACTTCCATACTTACCTCTATATTTCCTTAAAAACATCCACTAAATAAAACAACAACCAAACAAAAAACCAACAACAAAAATAAACTCTGGTGATATTTATTTTATCACTAAATATATTTCTCTCATTCCTTCAACCTCTCTTTGTATCTCACTTTTGAAGTTAGAGATGAAGGCATCATTAGACTAGTCGCCACAAATTCAATGCAATGATTCAAAATACGGGTCAAATGCCCAAAGTGATACACAAAAAATATTGGTAATTCAGTATTGCAAAAGGACAGTTTCCCAGAGGATTCCTTACTATTTTAAAGAGCTCTGAAGGAAAACTTTCAGAAACTCTAACCTCTTTAGATTGGTTTATTAGACGACATCCCAAAATTTCTGATGACTTTCAAACAATACTATATTGATGGGAAAAATCACAGAGAGGTAGCCAGATTAAAAAATGGCCCTGTATATTAGACAGTGATTTATACTTACAGATCCTTGAATCTTTTCACATACAGTGAATCTTTTCACTTCACTGTGCCTTATCTTCACACATGTTGTAACATTATATATAGGTAGTGAGGCACCACACGTCTGCGTTCAAGAATATTCAACGTGAAAATACTCTTTGCTATCATTTCAGTATTAAGAAGATTCAGTATTTTTGATCTCCTAAAATGAGACCAGAAGTTGGTGTGAACCAGCTGTGGTACTTCAGGGACTTCTGTAACCTGAGAGCAAAGTGTTTCAGCACATTCAAATTTCAGAGCTTCACATGAAGCAACAGCAGTGTATCCCACTGCTCTCTCCCCAGTGCTGAAACAGCCTTCAAAAGCAACACAGTTTTTTTGGTAAGAATTCTCAGGGATTACATCAATAGTTTATATCTTAGCCTCTTCTAATCATCTTGTAATGTTCGACAGGGATGGAAATTTTCTACTTGTACATTGTAAAAACTAGCACTCAAATTACAAGCAGTAGAGCCTACTAGGAATAAACTATATTAAATACCTTCTGCTTAGGCATAATGAATTATACTTTCAGAGACAGACAATGCAAAGGGCTTCCTGTAATTGTTTCACTGATGAAAAAGGTTCCACTCATAAAATGGATAAGACTAAACTGAGAAGGAGGTAGCTTAAAGATTCAAGTAAAGAATTCTTTCCAAGGGAGATTCACCACCAATAAACCATTACTATTATCTGTTATTTGTGACTTGCAAAATAGTGATTTTACCAACAGATCAGTTTACTGATCTGAAACTAAACCTTCTTCACTCTTGAAGTCAGAAACGCATTTTTAAATGAACTGTACCTTATGTGTGTTTCTCTAAAAACCTCTTTCAAAACAAAGGAGGGAAAGATTTGACTGGATAAATGATTCTGTTACCCAAGAACAAACACAACACAAAGCTATTTATAGTATCTTGCCTACACAGCACAGTATAACATTTTCCTTCTATATAATAGCATACTCTGCATTTACAGAACAGAGATATTATATGTTATGACAGAACTGTTTTATCCTGTTCAAAAAATGACATGCATCGATGGGAAAATATCAGAAGAGCAGAGGGAGAAGATTTTTTATTATTACAGACATAGTAGTCTGTCGTAAATTAGCGAGGCCATTATAAGCCAGAACACCAATATGTGCTCCCTGACAGAAGCCCATTTCAGAAGCTAGTGACATTTTGATTAATGCTATATAATAGCACTACATTTTACATGCTATATATCTTTAGAAAAGGATTACGCCTTGGACAAGATTTCACCTTAGTTCTTGCCAGATGACATTAAGAAGCTGGGATATACCTCAGTTAAATGTTTGATTATGGCTTCTAATTGCTGCTCAAATAAAGACAAAGAACAAAAAGTGTAATAACTGCTTTTTGGAATAAAGGGTTTCTTATTTTTATACCATGTCAATAAATGCACAAAAAAAATTCAGTGAGCTAGAGGCATTAATAAGAGATAATATGTTTTCAGAAGTTAAAACAATCCAGTTGATTGCATTAAGCACGGTTTGCATTTGCAAATTTTCTTAGATGTTTTTTGCTGGAACTGTGTCATAGGTGATCGGTTTCTGTAATGGCTTCATTGTTTCATACAAAAGCAAGTCAAAGCCTTATTAGAAAAGCTGCATCAGGGATCTGAGACGTAACACTACTGAGTCACAAACACACCGTGTGTTTTGTAATGCTTGCATTAAATTTGGGATTACTAATCTGTTTGTAAATGTGGTTGAGTTTGAGCTGCAGAGATAGTCGTTAAAAACAGGTAGAAAACAAGACATAGATGTCATGTTTTAAATAATATAGAAAGAAATATTTAAAAAGAGATTTCATATTTACCTGACACACTTCAGGGAAGGAGTTCCTATACATTCAATCCCACATTAGGAATAACTGACAAGGAATAAGAAACAATGTGCCCAATGCCACATACAACTTGTAACTTAACAAAAGGAGGCAGATGTAGAACTTCATAGTTCATCTGCCTTCGACTTCCTAAATCAGGTCCTTGATCATGCAACAACACTTGCACCAATTTCATCCTCACAGCTGCCCTTCCCACCTCTCTGTCTGAATGCTAGAAAGGCAAGATAAAAAACCAACCAAACAAGTGTTTTCATCATATGAGTAATCTGCTAAAATCCAGGAGGAAAATCTAATTTATTTTCAGTAAAAAAGAAGACAATATTGTATGTTTTAAAATAATACAGCTTTCACATGCCTGTTGCCAGCAGCCAGGGTAAGGCACTCTGAAGAAGGTGAGACACTCCTGTGGGTTTTTGATTCAAGTGAAGCCAGCGAGACAGGTCAGTGCACCAGCAGTGAAACTTATGCCTGCATGATTTTTTATTTGGCTTCTTTACTTTTAAGTCAACTGGGTTGATCAGTTTTGAGAGACAAGATGCTTTTATAAAGTGTGTTTTGTTCAATTGGCAGATACAGTTGTATTTGAGACACGCAGATTGTGGGCTATGTTCAGAGATTGTAAACAGGATATGTCGGGGTCTATGAACAATCAACTCTCCTTCAAGACCAATTCCCAGCCATACGATGGGGATGGCTGTGAACATCTCAGCCAGTACACACCATTTCCCTTACCAAGGACCATAGGAAAAAATATAAACAAAGAAATTAATTTCAACTGGCAAGCAAAGTCTTAGGAAGGCTGAATTTAGACATATGATGGCATGCACACTCACAGTGCTCCTAATAACTGTGGCTTTGTTTGAAATACATTTGTTATTATTTTTGGGGACTTTACAGTGACTCAAGACTTCAATTTCTTAACAGTTTTCCCCAATGATATTGCCCTCAGGCTCATACTGGTGTTCTCCCTCCTTACAACTTATGCAGTTAGACCAAATTGCTTATGCTGGGTCAGCCCAAGCCTGTGTATTTTATTGTCCCTTGGGTGAATAGTGTCAGACAAGGAGAGATTAATGTATTATCACACAGTTTTTGATTTAAAATTAGCTTACCTATTGAATCTCTTTCAACTGGCCTTTTGAAAAGGATAATATATTCAAACCACTGAGCAAAGATGTCTCCTCTGGCATTGATTGAAATAAAAGAACAGTTTTGCTCGAAGAGGATTCCCTTTCTGATCTTTCTTTCACTCAAGACTTTCACCTGCAAATTTTGGTAACCTGAAGTAAACCTCTAGCCTATAGTCATTAACCTCATGAACCAAAGAAGGGTGCAACTTGGCAAGAGAAACACCTATTTTACATTTTCCTTCCACCAGCAAATCCTTCATTTTGTTTAATTTTCCAATCACTGTTCATTTATGCCTTACAAGCTAATCTCTCCACTCACAAAAGAAATAATTAAAATATTGCATTCATATACAATTAATGTTCAAATTGATTGTGAGTGGAAGTCAGTTTTTGCTTTGACTTAATTATGTAAATGAACACCAGAAAGAGTCAGAAAGGTGAAGACCACAGGGTTTGATACACGAGCATGTTGGCTTAACCCAGCTGAGTTTCTTTCTGCTTTGATGCACCCATACAGAGAATTGATAATTATTTGACAATGAAAAGTCTGTATTAATCCCATTACAGCCCATACTACATGTAGACAAGAACACTATATACTAGGAATGAGCACTATACAAACAACTCAAACTATATAAAATTAATCTATCACACCAGAAAGGACTGGTAATTAAATTTGCATAGAATCACGTTAAAATCTTACTGATATCATATGCCCATGACAATATACCTGCTTTTTAAAAAATAAAAGGGAAAGCTCTATGTTGTATCCTCTACTTTTACTGTACAGCTATGTTGATAATTTTGGAGATGAAGGTTTCCTACTGGCAAGTGATTTAGGGCCAAAGTTAACACTAGGCGTGATAAAAATATTAAATGAAAATAGGATTTTTAGAATGCCCTTAAAAAATAAGAAGGGTAAAGAATGGATAAGTATGAGCTACAGCATATTTAAGATCTTACTGAAACTTTCTTCAGACTCTAGCTAATGTTCAAGAGCAAGTACATTTACTACTCCCTCAGTTGCCAGCATTATTGTAGCTGTTTCTCATTGAAGCTACAGAAATCACAAAGTGCATCATTAGGGGATATCAGCAGGAAATCTCCTTCCCACAGTGAAACTCTTCTATTTCCTTTGATAGACTGAGATTCTGAAAAAAGAAAGCTTGCCGTTGCTGACTCTTCAAATGCACAGCAGAAGTGAAGGCGTTTTGCTCAAAAAAGCAATGCCCCACAACATTTTTTTTCCAAGTACTTGAGGATGGACTGAATGCTTACAATACAGCTGTGAAAGGTTGATGCTTGCTTCAGTCATGGTGAGCTTGCAAGATTCAAAGGCCCTTGGGCCTTAAAAGACCATCAAAAATACTGATTAGGAAAGGATTTTGTTACTTGGAAAACAGACCTCCCAGATTCACAAGTTGCTCAAAGTAAAATAGCATAAAAATCTACCCCCACTTCGCAGTATCTGCCATGTTTTTTCGGTAGATAAAACTGTTTTTGCTTCAAGCAGATATACTACTAACAAGTTTGAAGTTTGAGATGTTTTATCACATGGTGTGAAGTAGGCTGTAGCATTTTTAATGGAACAGTTGATTTTAGAGGGTACACAGTATTTCTTTTTTATCACAGCCTGTAAGTGATAGGAAGCTCATCTTTAGTTTTAAAACCTGTTGTTTTACTGTGATATTTTTCAATTATTTTTTTTAAATCTTTCATTTCCAGCATTTTTATAATTATGTGTTTCAAGATGAATATGAATTACCATATGGTTTAAAATGCGGCAATTTTCCATGAGGCACACCTGGCTAAGTTCGGATAATGGCATTTTTGTCTGTATCATATTCAGTGTTTAACTTGTAATCAAAAACTAGTACAGATCCCACAAAATTCTTGATGAGCTGTAAATGAACCTCCATCAATCCACAACCCTAAAGTAAAATCCACTTTCTTGATCCAACAGTTTTACATGTGCCACCCTATGTGAGGGTACTAAACTGGTGATAGGCCCTATAAGGGTCAAGTTCTTCATGCTAACTATCTTTGAGGCTCAGCAGCTGACTTTAGGAACCAGAAACCTAGTACTTGCATGCAAAAGTGTCTGTGATACTGTTTTCTCAGTTTGAACCCACAGTTTTTATGGACATACAAATTTCCTCATAAAGAATGTCTAAAGACCTGTGTACAGAAGATCCACTCAGATTTTAGCTCTCTTGGTAAGTCTTACACACCAGCTTATAAGAAATCTTCTGCCCAGATGCTTATATGCCAAGGCATCTAAAGGTGCCTAAAACTGTTACAAAATCATACCGCATTACAAGACACTTTGTTATTGCTCTTCCGTATTTGCCATCCTGAACAGCATGGTGCTATTACTGCATAGGGCCAGTTAGAATTCATAAATTATATGCCACTGCACTTACTTCCTGTGAGTAGCTCAGCACACACCTGACACAAGCTCACAACACCCAACTAAGTGCAAAGTAGAGTACCAGAAACACAGTGGGAAAAAAGACATCTTTGCAATAATAACTTATTGGTAGCAGGATCTTGGTCTAAAAAGTCTGCAAAAGTCTAAACTGGTCCCTCGGTGCACTTTTTCCTTGACATGGAACAAGTGCCTGAGAAACACTGCAAAATTCAAGGAGACAAAGAAGTGACCTGACACAGGAAGAAAAGGAAGAACCCAGAGCCCACGCCATTCATCCCACCTCTGTGGAGGGCAAAGCAATGAGAAACCTGCTGGTCTCTTCCTAGGGATAAGGCTTTATCTATTGGGCTACAGTCATGCACTTTCACAGCATAAATGCCTTAACTGGAAGGCATGCTACTCACGTTTCTCAAAAATTATTAAATGAAGCAGATACACTACTCTGCAGCAAAAAAGACTGTGTTGCTTCTAAGGATCTAAGTACAGATGAAAGAGTAAAACTTGATTTAAAATTCTTCATTATGCCAGAATAACCCCTGTGTGTCCCAAGATCCCTTTATAAGTGAATATATAATCAAGAATTTACCAACAAAAGTTTATCAGGTCATCTATTTCCCTACAAACTACTTTTCTTTAAGCTGAAAGAATAAAAGTAAAACTAAACACAAGAAGCCTTAACCTGTTTATCTGTACAACAATTGGATACTCTCTGCCAAATTTGTGTGCTTACCTTTGAAATGAAAAATAGAAAGGGGGAAACATGAAATATTAGAGGAAGTCTCAGTGCATTTATGCTGTCTATATTCTAAGTGAAGCAGCACCTAAATTCCTAGCCATATGCCAACCCACTCAAGTAACAGTTTCACCAATGTCATTCTCATGAGAAACATTTTGCGGGACTGGAGGTGCTCCAGTGCAAATACATAAGTAAAGATGAAGAAGATCTCTACAGGGAAAGCTCCTCTTCATAAAGGAAAAAGTTCAGAGAGCTAAATTTTAATGCTATTTTCATATTTAAATTACTATTAAAAAAAGAATACTTTGCATTTTTATAACACCTAATTTATAGGAATTTCAAAACATTCTGCACACATGAATAAATTCCACTTCTTACCTCCCATGAAGTGTGAGAACATTACCCCCATTTTAACAGGTAGAAGCTTAAGTTTTTGAGATTAAGCTATTTACTATGGATTACAAAAAAAGAATAAGGAGGAGAGACAACAAATGCTATAACCCTCTCAGCTTCTCTTCTCCCTACTATTCAACATTCAACACTATGCTTCCCAGAGAAATTTAAAAATATACCTATATTTAAAAAAAAATAAAATTAAACTTTATATTTGCTCTCAACATTGAAAGAAATATCCCTCTGACATAAAAGTGAATGCACAGCTTTAGCAAAAGGGAAAGGATAAGTCAGCATGTTCTCAAGGTCTTCTCCCAGCTGCATAGTTCATTTGTCTTCAAAATATTCTTCCAGCATAACTGATTCCAAATCATCCCATCTGATAAACAACAAACTGTTCTATTTCTTTTCACTGGGAACACTGAAGCACAAAAGTCACACAAGCTTATGCAAAGGTACCTGAGGGCTCTCTGTGAAACATGGAATTAGCTAGAGATGAACAAATATATTTATTTGTTTTGAAGGTATAAGTGAAAAATAGTTAAAGCAGTTTTATGTGTGTGTCTATCTGGGTTTCTTTTTTTTCATCTATTGCTGTAGTGGGGGAAAAAGGCAAAAAATGAAAAAAAAATATTCCTCCTTACATGAAATTAAATTATACTACATTTCAGTTACTAGAATTGCTAATAAATTTGACTTTTTTCAACATAAAAAATTAATATGAGATCGTATGTTATTGGGTTTTTTTAAATTGAAAACAATTTTGTAAAAAACACTGTATTTTAAAACATTTCTGCTACCTTGACTCTAGTTTGAAGTCTGTCCAAACTAAACTTAAAGATCCAACTTTCAGACACCACCTCCAGGGACTATACTTATCAAGGAGGTAAGAGGGCCACCGAGTAAATATCCTCCTACCATAGCTCAAAAGCCACCTGTACTTACCCCATAATTTCCTTCTGAGGGCTATAGCCTCTGGTGTTCAAATCAACTGACCCTGCCATGTGCTTCGAAAACCTTTACCTGTGTTTTTCTGACATGATTTCTGTATCAGGGAATCAAGTAGCTAAGAAAAAAACATAATGAATCATGCCTGTTACATACAGCTGTGAAAAGAGAACTGGCTCCAGGGTTGCAGATGTTATGGTGTGGGCTAAAGCTGATCTGGAAATCACACACACGCGCACACACACACATACATACATTCTAGTTGAATACTTTCCATTTCTTCTGACAATCATAAATACATGGATAGCCAAAAGGAACAAAGATAATCCAAAGAGATCACACCCTTATCATATCAATTTTCTGTTGGAAGAAATTGCAGGAGGTATAGATTTCCAAGACTGGATCAAAAAAGGCAGAAATATGACTGAGATGTGCAACAACCATATAAGTCAGAAAAGTCAAGTTGTTAGTTACAAAACTGGTAAGATCAAATGGAAGGATTTCGTAACTATGGAAGTCAGCCTAATCACAGGATTTCAGGAATGCTCCTCAAAATATTTTACTGGGGTATATAGTCTGTGTGGCCCTTTATAACTTTGGTTAATATGCTTCAAAAATTTCAGCTGGATTCCACCTGAGTTTATGTGCAAAAATAATACTAACATGAAAGCTCTCTTCTGAAGAAGCACAATAATTGTGAACCTCTTTAAGAAGGCCATACCAGGGCCAAAGGGTCAAGTTTCAACTGCATTAATCAAACACCAAGGTGACAGGAAGCAAGAGACATTGGTGAATTTTGCTCCTAAATCTATCATCATATACACACATTACTTTCTCAGAAGTAGATAAACGAGTAGGTTTCAGTGTGTCAGAGGTAATATTCAGGTTGTCATAAGTGGTTGTGGATTGAGCTCAGAAATGAGATACTATTGATCGAGAAATTTTAAAATATCAAAACCTCAGAGAGAATATATATAGGGAATTATTTCCATGCATCTAAAATAACATCTCTGTTTGTTATAAAACAACAATTGTGCTTGATATTTACTCAGGACGTAATTATCCTCATTTTCTATATGAGCCTGGGCAGATGAAACAAAAAAGCACAGTTCTACCAATTCTAGTACCAAAGCTTGTTTTCCACTAATTTGGAGTATTGCATTTTCTCATACAATGTATTGCTCTGCATCCACCACTACCCCTGTATCTGTTCCAGTCCAGGAACAAAAAGTAGACAGAATCAATTCTTGGGGAAGGCATTCCTACTTGGGATACAGAGCTGATGAAACCATCCTGCACTACACAAGCTTCCTAGTACCAGTAGGATTTGGGACTTTGTAGGGGAGAGAGGCACATGGCTGTTTGAGGGACTTAGGTCAGCCACTAGCCGTGATCCATTGCTGGTGCAAGAATCCCACAGCCCACCTGAGCTGTGCACCCATCAGTGCAAAGGCTCCACATATCAAGGTGTGAAACACTACCCGAAATGTCGGTGCTCATTCTGGGATCTATTCCCTCTCCCTACAAGAGAGATGTTAATCCTGGAAGAGAATTCAGGACAATATTTCTTAAGGAAAGTTAGAACATTTGCCCACAAATTTTTCTAAAAGGTGACTGCACAGGACCTTAAACCTCAACCTCATCATCACCAACCAGCTGTTGGACACAGTGTTTCAAGCAGTGGTTGACACATGGGAAACAGACTTTGTTTTTTTTTTGAGAAACTGCTTTTTCCACAGAGGTTGATACTTTAGTTCAGGCCTAAAAGCTATTTATCTTAAACCTAACACAGCAAATTCCAAACAGCAAAGAAAATTCAACAAGTGGAAAGGGAGTAGCATGGGTACACAAAGACCCCAGTTCCACAGAACCCACCGGTTTCAGAAGGCTTTAAAGAATTTCTTATTTTCACTGTTGTCTTAACAACAGACAAACTCAGCTATCACCCATCTAATGTGTTTCCCTCTTATTTATCATCTGTAAGCCAGACTGTCCTTTGAGGTCCAAGGCAAATGAAAACACACTTACTGTCCAGTTTGTATCAGTGTTAAAGCTCTATAGTTTCACTGGAACAATATAATAATATTGTTAATTTCCTAGTGGTTTGAGATTTGTGCTTTTCTTTAAAGCTCGATTGGAAACTATGCGTTTGAAAACCTTAGTTATTTCACCCTTCATAGGAATAATTCTGGGAAGTTCTATAGCCACTATGGTACAGCATTAATGATTTATCAGTCTTTTTCCTTTCTTTTTTTTATCCCCTTAATGAAAAGAAAAAAATATGCATTTAAGTGTTCTCTGATTCAGGATCTACTTTACTAATGCAAGACAAAGTGTAGCTCAAAAAAACCCCCAAAACATGATACATGTAGGTTTGCAGTTTTTGAATGGTCTGTACTTCAAGATACATAGTGTAGAATACACTTCCTGTGTACCAAGTTACAGTACCTGAATTTCTCAAAACACAGCAGGGGTGCTTGTTTCTTGTCTGCTTAAATACATTTCAGATCATTCTAAGTATTTAATAACAAGATACAATGGGTAAAAGTAGAAAAAGCTGTATAAATATTTTAATAGAGTACCATTTTTATTCACTTCACTTTTGAAACTGCTTTTTTTAGCAGGTGGGAGGCCTTAACTTCCCTCATTTTAAGGGTAAATTATAATTAAACCTGTCATTTACATATGAGAGTAAACCAAGGATATTTTGGTAGGGAAGATACAGTTCTGACAGCTAGGTGTTCCTTGAAACACTTCACTTGTTTTCACTCTCATAACCTACAGCCTACAAAACAGAAACATGAGAAAAAAAATGCCATCACTATAATTAGTGAGAAAGGGTTTCATTCTTCATGCATCTTAGCCCTATTCTGCATGAGATGACATCAAGTGCCTCAAGAACTGCATCATGCCAGCAGTCCTCAGCAAACTGATGTCACGTGTGTGTTGATACCACTCACCACTATTCTGGAAGGCATCAGCACCCTTAAGGAGTGGGATCTTGATGCAAATAGGAAGATGATTTTCTGCGTAGCAGTGGCAGGGGTGGAGAAGAACAGCAACATTACTATTGCATTCTGTTCTCCTTATGGTTTATGCAAAGAGGAATGGCATTTTCTTTGCAAAATATAAACAGCCAGTTAATTTTAGGAAAAGTAATTAAGCCTCATCTAGCTGCCAGCCGTGTTTGTTTCTGGACACGTATTTCAAATCAGTTGTGTTTTGTAAATGAGTAATGATGGTTTGGGGGGGGAATGCTTTTCTTCATCTAACCCCCCCCAGAATTTCTATATAAAATGAGCTACAGAACTCCGCAACAAGCTTTCTAATGAATGCTTCCAATACATCGAGGGAAAAAAAAAAGCCAAACCAAACCTGCTACATCTCATGAATTCAGATATGAAGACTTCCTAGAAAAGGCTTTCATTTCAGATTCATGAGATGCTTTATGAAACAAAGGCTTTCAAAATTTCTTTTGCATGATCCCAGTTTGTAAGACGAAGCTATAGGAATGAGCAAAAGGGCTGCTGAATAGGTTAAGAGAATAGCTAAGAACATCCTTTGCTCACCATCCTGACTTGTCATAATATGTCACTGCTTTAGGAGAAAGAAGACAAAACAAATCATGTCTGGTTGCATTGTTGATATGATTTTAACCTCAGGATAAACATCTGGACCAACTCTCAGTATCATTACGATTTGCTGTCTCTATTATCCCAGAATCCACAGTTCTGGAGCAAGACCACAGTAATGCTAAACCACTGGGTGTTGACAAAACAAAAAGGCTGTCTCTCTCCCAAAAAACTATAGATATTTGAACAAAAGGACAGAAAATATAAAAAAGCCCCAAACAATAAAAAATCTCATTTGTATTATGCCATTGAGGATGGTATAGTGGCACTCCTTCTATTGTCTCCTTTTAAATAATCATTTCCATCCTTTCATGTCTCTTCCTAGTACACAGAAAGGCATTTCTAGTTGAGGAGGGTCTTTAGGAAGCCTTCTGAAATAGCATTTCAGAAGGAACACACAGAACACACAGAAGGAACACACAGAAGGAACCTATTAACCACATCTGTAGGCAAAACCCCTTGAGAAACACCTGAATCCTGAAAGAATGAATGTCCCTGACAAACCAGGAATGTACCCATTACCTCTCCCAGCAGGCAAAACCAAGATACAAACCTAAAGCAGACACTCGAATGCCAGAAATTTTCCTCATTCTCTCTAAATGTTCATTAAACAAACCTTTGCTAAATTTTTCAAATCAAAAGTTGAACAGCCTGCCTGAAGTGTTTCTTCTGCCGAGCGTAATTACTGAGCACATTTACAATGTGTTATAACTGTGACTTCAGCACATTATCACCATTAGGTTTAAAATGTAATCTAATGTTATAGTAGAATTTGCTCTTATATTTTATCTATGTGATTATCACGAAAACTAAAGAGAAACTGTAACCAAAGACCATGCAACTCCTTTAACATAATTTGAGACTGACCACTAACACAGAGAAGCCCCCTGGCATAACAGAGGCTTCAGCATTAGACTCAGACTAAAGAGTGGAGGGGCAGAAAGTCTGTGCCAGCCTCTAGATTAGCCACATGGATAGCTATTTGCCTCCCTACATTCAGGGAGAAGGAATTTCTCAAAAGCATCCATGATTTTTACAATAAGTCCTATTTTGAAATAATTGCCCCATTGTAACAGTAGAGATTTATCTTTACAGATACAAGCTATTATACTAGCTCCTCCTCTTATGAAAGACATTCTTGATTTGTTTTGGGAGTTGGGGGGTGGGAGTGTTTTTTTAAAAGGTTTTTCTGAGCCTTAAAAAATATTCGTTTTTCCACCTTTTCAAGCTAGAGGACAATGAGATCATATTTTGTGTTTTAGAAGTCCGTAGCCTTCCTTTGGAAAATCATTAAGTTTATGCACAAGCATTGAACAGTACCAGTTGACAAGTTTATTGTCAAAAAACTTGTTTTCCCCCTAGCAGGTCCAGCATAGGACTGCATGTACAAGGCAGTCATTAAGTGAACCGGAATTCAACTGAATTACAAGGAAACTTGTGAATCCAAGTACTGGTATAAATTCTTGTCGTTATTATAAAATTTCTGCATCACTGACTTCCTGAACTATTTAAAAAAAGAAAAAAAATTACTTCTTCCCTGTCCCTCATTTCACCTACACACAGGACAGGCATCTTTTCTCTGGCACAACAAGGGGTATGCCAAATTATTTGAACTGGCAACTCAGTTTTGACAAGTTTTCTTGTGAAATTGGGATTACTGTCATCATTGATCATAGGACCAGACACTTCATCTTAAAGAATGACAATATGTCTTCATCAACACAACTTAGAGTGAAGGAAAGTGTTCAAATGACTATTCTCTTTAGATGTATGCATTTCTCATGATATTTAAAATGAAGACCAATTGATTTCAGAACTTTCACAAAATTTGCAATTGGGATATAACGGGAAGCAAAGACAAATACTGATCTTTGAGATCTAGGAGGGTAAGATCTGCACCAGTGAAAGATTTGTGAGTCTCTGAGTTGTGGTTAGTACTTCACAGGAAGTCTAGCACCAAACAAGCTTCCCCAGTTACCTAAGAGGGACCCTGCAGGGAAACGTTCCTATTTGCTGCCTCTGTCCTGGATAGAAATCAGCTCACCCATGCCACTACATCATACATCACAATCTCATTTCAAACCACATTATTTCTCCAGCTCGCAAAAAAGTCTAAAAGGGAAAACAGGAGAACATGAACTAAGTAATATTGACAGGTTCAATTTAATAGACTAAAGTTTTATGAGGATTGTAAATCAGAGTCATTCATACTTTGAAGGCATCTGACAAATATTTCAGACCTCCAAAAAGAACACTTGAAGAGATTAATCAGCTGAAACATCGTTGTGAGTCCTGAATACAAACTGATCATTATATACAGTGGCAGGGGGTGTCTTCCTCTATGTCTGTAAACACACACTTCCACTGATATTAACGGAGAGGAGAACAGTCTAATTAGTGTTGTATATTTATCTATTTATCTTTTTAGTCTTGGGATTTCTTGAATAAATTTAATTAAACTGTGCCTGTGCTTTCATGCTTTGAGAGCTTGCCATGGGTGGGTTGAAATGTGCATACTTGATAGTCTGTTCCATTTGCTTAGCAGTCTTGGAGGGAGGAGGGAAAAAGAAAAACCTGCGAAAGAAAGCATGTCCGCTGAGTCACTTTGACTAAAACCTGCATTTCTGCTTCACTCAGAATTTACATAAAATCATTAAACTTGCTTGTCTGATTATAAAAGGACAAAAACTGATTTTAATTCCAATAATCTGGTCACTTCACATTAGCACTATATATAGAGGACACGATGACACCATTTTTTCCCTTTCTTTGGTGTTTTGCAATGTAAAGTAGGTTAAAGTAGGTTATATTACAGACCTCTGAATAGGTCCGTAATATATCAGTACTAGCTTACAAGCTGAAAGCCTACTATGACCTTGACAAGGAGGTAAGAATATACAACACAGTTTTTAATTCAATGTTATCTAATTGCTGACTCTTTTTTCTGGAACAGCCATTATTTCTCTGTTTCTCACATTTTTTTCACTGTGAACTCCAAAGTGGGTAATCTCATGACTGAAGTGCTTATTTGGGCCTAAAAACTGAGGATAAAATCTAGGTCCTGCTATAGTTGAAGTGAGTTTTGTCACTGACTTCAAAAGTGTTATAATTTCACCTTGGGAAATTTAAATTCCTTGCCTGGCGAATGGTATGTATGTTTTCCATGAATACCCAATTCTGTCAGCTCTGAAATACTAAGTATAAGGGGATGCTGCAGGAAAAGTACAGGAGAAAAACAGAGTACTCAGTTTTGACAGAAACAGATCTGCACAGAGGACTTGAATGAAAGGCCAAGTATGAGGAGTATAAGAAAAAAAAAGGGGAGAAAATAGAAAGGTTGTAACATCAGCAATTTACTTGACTATCAGCTTCACATATGCCTTGTAAGTGCACTGCATATGAAGACCGAAACCACTTAATGAGCTGGTGAATTCTGCTACAAAATTCTATAAATTTGGTGTTTGGTTAAGACTCCTTTCATCAATGAAAGCCACAGGGAACCTAGAAAAACAGTTTTAATTACTACCACATCATCTATAATTTCAGGTAAATAGTATTGCAATATTTTGAAACTTTACCTCACATAATATTTTTCAGTTTGCTGGAAATGTTCACATAGAAAAGGCTCTGAAAAAGAAATCCCTAAGTAAGAAACAGAACCATACTTTTATCCAAAAGTTGGAAGTACTCAACCCAGATATGCAACACCAAAGTTTAAGCCATTCTTTCGCTTTATAGTATTTGGACCAAAGTCTTCCATCAATTTAGGTTTGATTACAGTAAAAACTAACTAATATTCTTATAGTCATGCTCATTAACCTGCAGACTATAGATTCATGTAGAAGAGGCAA
>NW_016690275.1:3550420-3579317 GCF_001604755.1 Lepidothrix coronata | reverse complement strand
GAATAATGAAAAAGGACAAGTTGTTTTCCTCTCTGATTATTTTCACCTTTTACTGAAGCCTTTTGCCTCAAAGACGAGCATAATGACTATTACTAGAACATCAGAAGCTGATCAGGTCTAATTAATGTATGCAGTTATATTCTACTATTGTATAACCTCCCTTCTCACATAATTTTTAAGACATAGATGTGATATTCAGGTTTTCTTTCAAGCTGTAGCAGTTTTTCTCTAGTAGCCAACCAATGTCCTCTGTAGTTGCACATTTTTTTAAATAGGCTACTTCAGCTCCTCTTTACTGTTAGAGAGCATCATTCTTCCTGTAGATGCAGATATTCAGGAGGTGCTGTTGTCTTATTATTGGGCTGAATCTTGCTCCTGTTATCTGAGGCACGCTGGTTCATATTTAGAAATGTATTCTTTCTCATCAATTAGTTTTGACAACATGCCTGTTTACAAGATCATATGTTCATGTGAGGAGGGAGTAAACATCATGGCTGAAAATAAATTTTGAGGATTAACTTTCAAACAATCAAAACTGATACCTCAAGTTCTCAGATGATGACTCTGTGGAAATGGAGTCTAGCTTTCAGTGCCATAAATGCAATGTGAGAAACATGGAAAGATTGAAAAAATGATCATTTAATTTATCATTTAACTAAGAATTAAAAGGGTTTTGGAATGTATAAACTATGCCACACCTTTTCTTCTTCATCTCTCAATGATGCATGCAAGAACTCTTTTCAGTCACAAAGCAATGATTCACCACTCAAACAGCAGGAGATGGCTGATGGCAGGAGATGACTGACAGAAACTGTAACTTTTTCCTGGCTGTGTGTTCTGGTGAAGAGAAACACTAATGCTTCATTTGTTTTCTTCAGATAAGCTGTTCTTCTCTTGGTCATGACCATTTGTTTAAAACGCTGTACTGCCAGAGGAAGAGCAAGAGCTAGAGAAGAGGACGCCATCAACCATACATCATAAAAACTTTCCTACGGAGATTCTGAAAAAGCAAAGATGAAGGAGATAAGGTTGAATAGTGACTGTTTGTTCAAAATTTAAAGTCTCCCAGTGATTTCAATTAATCTGATTTACTGTGCATCTACATCTTTAAGAAGCTGAAGAATGTCTTTCACCGCAAAATATTTCTATATGGCAATGGAGGCTTTTATCTGTGGTTCCATTCTTCCATCATCTTGGGAGTTACTGTAGATGAGACAGAGAATCAGAGAAAAGAAAACGTTTGTTAATCAGGTATCACAAAAGGTGACAGCCACATATTTTCAGTCTTCCCGATCACGTATCAGGTTAAGTTTTGTTTTGCTTTAATGGGATCAGAAGAATCAGAAATGAAGCTTCATTTGAATGTTATTATCTCTGATTTTATTGATGATTTGGAGCTTCAAAAGAGCTATGTATTTTTGAGCAGCTATATCATATGTGAATAATTTTTTGGTCTGCTGATGCAACTCTGCATGAAAAATTTAAAGTGTAATGTTGTCTTTGCACTAATGCACTCAGAATCTCTGTAATGGCATTCTGCTATCCTTCTGCAACTTTAGATGTCAAAAAAGGATTCGTTGTCATTTTGTTATAAACTAAATTTCCAATAATTATTGTTTATTTAAATATTCATAATGATAACATTGGCAACAGGGTTATTTTTTTTTATTTTACACAAAATAGATCTCTTCTCAGAAATGACAGCATTGAGCAAAATTATTTAATTACCATAAAAGAAAGCAAACAATTTTTTTCACATTTGTGCTGCAATAAGTACAAATAATTTTAGCATATGGGGATGGTTACACACCTCAGTTAAACTATAAATTGTGTAAGGTTTTCAGCTGCATTTATTATTCATTGATCAAGTTCTTACTCCATGTAAAGTTCATATTGCAATTAAAACCTTTTCTTTTTATTAAAGCACTACTTTCCAGATTATAAGGAAAAGGCAATTCACTTTTCTACAACTATATTAAAAACAATAGAAAAAACAATTATTTTTCTTTACTAATCTTGTCTAAGACATGCTTAAATAAGATGTTAGTAGAATGCTAATATTGAAATGAGAAGTTCCTCTGGCAACAAAAAAAAAAATTCAATGTGTTTTTAGACAATATAAAGACTGAACAGTGTGAAATCAGCTAACGATTTCACAGAAAGCCTGCTGACTTCGCAGGTGATTACAGACCTTCCAAAAAGCCTAACTGAATCTGGACTGAAAACTTAACATCCAAATACATTTGGTAAAATTTGTGAAGGCAATCACTACAGGATATTTATGAAAAAAAACCAAATCAAACAAAAAAAAATGTCAAGCAAAATCAAACTAGTAATTCTAAAAGTTTACAGAGATCTGTATAAATTCTAGAATACATAGATGCTGGATATTGTAGAATACCTTAGGAATACATTAGGATTATAGATTAAACAAAAAAGCAAAAAAAAATACGTGAAGGTTATTGTTATGGTTTCACTTAATTTGAAGCTTTCTAAAAATGAATGAAAAGAAATTTATTAAAGACCTCAGGATCTGACTGGTAGCTTCTCACTGTCATCAGAATAATTAATGAACATTGATATGAAATGTAATACTTAGAGTAACCTGGGTAAAACTCTGAACTGCTGAACTCTACGGCTAACTTAAAAGCAGTAAAATTGTAAGCTTTTTAGGTAGTTAAACCAGTTTTCTCTTGGATTTTTATCTCTTGTCTGGATTTCTTGGTGAAGCATAAGACAAATTCTGAGGTAGCTTTCCCCACTGTTATGGCCAATTGCACCTGTTTGGTGTAAGACTTTCCTTATAAAGTGCTTATAAAGATGTAACTTCATTCATCCTCTATTTCCTCTGTCAGAAAATCACTGAGGGTTTACCTCCTAAATCTGGCACCTATTTCAACAAAGCACTGAGCAACCTGCTCTGACCCTAAAGTAAGGTCTGATTTTGGCCAGGGAGCTAGATCAAAAGATCTCCGTAGATTGTCTACAATTCTGATTGTGCTGTTTCTTTAGGGACAAAATATGGACACACACATGCCCTCCTACAGACACATATGAATCATATTACCATAGGATATCTCACACACAAAAAAAATGTAAAATTATTACATGCTCATTTTGTTTATGACATGTTCATCTTTTCCCAGAAATCACATCAGTGACTAAACAAAGTCATAACAGTTAACCTGAGGCTTCTTCCTTTAAAATGGTCACAAAATCTCAAACAGGACACTAGTTATTCCAGCAAAATATTTCCCAAGGAGCAAAATACAACAACCCTTGCACACTTAATGAAATGAGCTTAACCCATACATGCTTAGTGCCTTGCAGAGCCATATATGTTGGTGCAAAAGAAATATTAATTACTTCTATATTTTATTTAAAGTGTTTTGAAGTTCTATTTACATTTAGGTTACAAAATGACAACACAAAAATAAAAAATAATAGAGAGTTGGGAGCACTTGACAGTAAGTAATTAAAATTTTATGTCTAGTAGTTTTTCATTTTCATGTTAATCTTTCTGTTTGATGCCTTCCTTCTCCTACAAAATTGTTTTCAAATGAGAACCTCTTTAGAATAAAATTTCCTTTCTGTAAGCTTATTTAAATAATTCTGAGCAGCCCCAGATGACCACATCTAGCTTAGCAAGCAGCTTATCTGCTCCACAATGGTAACTTCCAAAGTTTAGTAAGTAGAGATGATCAGGAGCTTCTATTCAAAAGCATAGTTCTTCCACTGAAGAAAACCTACAAAAAAAAAAAAAAAAAAAAAAAAAAAAAAAAAAAAAAAAAAAAAAAAGAAAAACAAACACCCAAAAAACCAAACAAAAACCCCAACAACAACAAAAACAAAACCAAACAAACAACAAACAAAAAACAAACAAACAAACAAAAACACTGACAGTGGTACACATTGTTTTCCTAGGTAGAATGGACTCGAGTGCTTTTGAGGATCACCTCCACTACTGATGACACACATGAAAGTATAAGAGTTCTGCTCCTTCAGTAGATGTCCCCACTTCAGTAGATGTGAGGATTTAGTTCATTGATAGGCGTATATTAAGATTCAATTTTTCAATGCACACAACCATCTACTGCTATTAGTATTCAAAATGAATGCAAAACACGTCAACCATCCAGAATTATAATAAGCATTTTAATACATAGTCTTGTTTATTTCATAGCAAACATGTTCTTGTGAACTGCTTTACTTTAAAGATTCTAATTTATTATATAACAAGTAATTTTGTTTAAACATACTATCATTCATAAAGGTGACTATCAAAAGAGTGTCTTTTAAAGTAACTTTTCGGAAGTCTTTATTCTTTATGAAGAAAACAGGAAAATTGCTTACTATTGGAGGGGAGAGAGGATTAATACATTTTATTCACTGTGTTTTCCAAGGAAAGTATCAACTCTGACCTTCCCTGGTTACACAACAGGTCAGAGAGAATGTATAAGTGCTATGTTTAACATCTAATCTAAGGGCTTTGTTGTTACTTCATTAATAAATAATTTCTCTCTTCAAAGTACTAATTAAACAAAGATAAAATTCAGTTTGAAATCGGTACTTAAAAAAATTCTACTGCTAATTGAGCACACAATTTTTGAGTTGCTGGTTCAGGGGATTTTTTTAGCCTTTGTTTTATTATAACTAATTTGACAGATACAACTCCATTACAGACATGCTCCCAAGAGAGGCTGTGATGGTGGAGGTATGTGATGGAGACCACAAGGGAGTATCCACCTGTAACACTGAAACTGGACATGCTCAAAATGGATTTCAAAGACCCAGATGTGTTTATGTCCATGCAAACCTCAGATATATTTATTTATAAGACCTGCACTAATGTTTCTGTAAAGGAAAAAAATCTGAATTCTCTAAGCATCTGCATCTTAAGTCTCCTATAGCTGATTAAACATTAAGAAGGGGAAAAGTAAGTAGGAACAAGAATCTTTACTGAAAAAATTAACTCCAGAGATCTCCTTTCAGGCTGTCTTTGTGAGTTATGAAAGTGAAGAAGAAGAGGAATGAATCTACTTCCCACCTTCTCAATTGCTTATCAAAAAACATGTAGAAATTCTATTGTTTTCAGTTTCACAGAACTTCCTTAGAGAACCTAGGAAAGTTCAGATTCTGTTGATGCTTGAGAAGTTTTTGGTAGATGCAGTAATTCCAGAGGGTAGTTGACTGATTTACTATTGTTCAATGGTCTGTAAGGCAGCAGTGTTCTTGGCTCTGGCAATGTTAATGTAACAAACAGACCCATTTGATGTAGCAGCAGTAAATATTGCATGAGGCTGATCATTAATGGGCCTTTTCAGTTCACACTGGCAGAACTGTGACAGATCTCCCACAGTTCAGTAAGGTATTAGACACTTTTCATATCACTTGTCCATCTAATCAGGTTCACTCAAAAGTCAGAAATTTAAATTTCTCCCTGCATTTTGTAAAGGTTGATTTGTTGAGCTAACATGTGAGAAACAATGTTACAAATCTGAATTACTACTGATGAATGTATGTATATTATGTTTTTTTTCAGTATCTTTTTCAATCTGAAGAAAAGTTATCAGAGAATAACCTCTCTAACAAATGCACTCTAGATGACACACTCACGTACAAATATGAAAAGAGATAGATTAACTTGGTATTTTCCTCATGTTCAGGGATTAAATTGCATATATAACATTACACTGCAATAGGAAAGATTCTGATAATCATATTTCTGTTCTTCTCAGGTTTAGTTTTGTCTTTGCTTTGTTTTTTTCAAGAGAAAGAATAAGTAGAGAAATATTTTAACTTCAACAATAAAAATAAACTACGATTAACTTATTTTCTAATTAGGAATGCCAAAAAATATAAGAGGCCTTATTGGCCTAGATTCAATAAGAAGGTTTTGACATTAGCCTGATACTTAAGGAATTTTCATTAAAAAAAGGAGAAATATAGATTTAAATAATGTCTCTCTAAACAGGCAATTGATTCCAGGTTGCAAAAATCTCTTGCTTCCCACAACACACAGGCACTGAGACAAAATGCAAGGATTTACCAGCCTTCTCCCTAAGTTATGATGCAATTGAAGGGCATATACTGCTTTTAGATACAATAAATTTTCTTCATAGTAGTTGTATGGAGGTGGCTGAACACCTGCCTGCTGATAGAAGTAATGAATTAATTCCTTATTTTGCTTTGCTTGCAAATACAGGTTTTTTGCTTTACCTATGTAACTGTTTTTTATCTCAACCCACAAGTTTTCCGCTTCTTTCCTTCCGTTTCTCAATGCAACCATTTGAGGGGAAGTAAGCAAGCCCTTTTGTGGGGCTTAGCTGCTACCAGAGTTAAACCACAACAGGGGGAAAGTGAGTACCTTGATTGGCATGTTTGAATACCTGAGTATCATTATCTAACTCTCTCCATTTGAGAATTTTCAGAAAAACATGGAGGTGGCCTTGTGACTTTGGATGTCCATTAATAGAATCAGATCCATACTCTGAGTTGGGAGGGACCCACAAGGATCAAGTCCAACTCCGAAGTGAAAGGCCCACACAGGGATCAAACCCACAGTCTTGGTGTTATTAGCACCATATTCTAACCAACTGAGCTAATCTCCATCAGAATATTGAAATAGAGGCATTAAAAGCAACCTAACTCAGACTTTATCTGCCAGATTTCACTCTGCATCTTCCCCTAAGTCTTTTTATAAAGGAAATAGCTGTATATTTAAATACATCTTTTTTACTAGTACTAAATTAATCAAAATTAAATTTTAAGATTTTTTAATTTAATCAATTTACTTTCTCATGAATTGTTCATGAATGACAGCTAATACCTAGGTTTGAAAGCAACCATCTTTGCTTGCTGCACAGAACCCTCCATTTTCCCCCTCCATCACTGTTGAAAACTTTTTCGAAGGCAGCCCTGAAGTGTAAAAGTTCTTTGTGAACACTAAAATGTCATTTCAGTGCTTGTCTGGGTATTATTGATTTCATCTAACAAGTAGGTGAAAGTCTCCAGGGACCGGTGCTGTGTAATTGCCACTGTGACACAGCCAGCCAACATCACCCTGACCAGAAGCTTTTTGATCATAATCAATACCAACTCTACTTCTTTCATACTCAAATTTCCTTCAATAAAATATGGACATGGATGACATCAAACTGTCAGGTGATATAATTTCCACTTTGACAGTCAGACCCTCATATCACCACATTAGGAAGTTTGAAATTTGGAGTGACAAGTGACTCTTTTCCTTTACATCAGTCTCACTTTTTAACTCATTGAAAGCTTTGTTTTTTCCCCTGCATATTGTTTGATGTCCTAAATTGATTTCATTTTCAATTTCAGCAAATTACCTGAGTTTCCATTTCCTATTTGGAAAGAATGGGAGAAAGCAGTTTCAACAACAAAATATAAAACAGTAAAATCAGTGGTAGTTTGGCATCTTTCCACAAATGAAAGACTATGAATTTCACTTTCATTATAATAAGGGGTTAAATACACATATATACGTATATATTTGGGAAGCTACAGTAGTAAGAGGGGGCTAATGAAGTAGTCATATGTATTTATGAATGAAAGAGGGACAAAAAATAAGTGTCCCAGTTTTTTCCAGGATAGAGATTGGAGTAAAACCGGTGTATATATTTGTGAGAAATAAATTCTAAATTTTTCTCAGTAAATATCTGCTAAAATATTTTATGTATCCAAAAAATCTTTTTTTCTTCAGGATTTCACATTGTCTCTCCTGAGTCAAACTTGCATAAACACACTTGTTTCCAGGCAAGCTTTTAGAATAAAAATTATGTCCCTAAAACAAAAGTAGTGAAATGAACCCATAATATCCCGTCTGTCCACTGTCCATCAGAAAGTCAAACATAGCAGGACATACAACCCAGCAAATTCTAATCTTTTGATCTAAAGTAATCATGACAGACTGGTGATGAATCATGGCCTTTGTCTCTGGATTCAGCTTGGACAAATCTAAGGCTGAAGCTTAAAGTTAGGATTAACTTTAGCTCATACTCAGCTCTCACTGGAGTCAATGGAGAATGATGAAAATATGTGTTGTTCAAGATACCCCTGACTTTGGCTGTCTTGACTAGTAAAGGAGCCTACCTTGACATTTACCCTACTTCAGAAAAGGAGGGGTGAATCTAGGCTTTTCCATTGCACCAACTGCAGATTTGGCTGGAGTGGGGATATGTGGTGACCATATTTCAAAGGATTATCTAAGGTTATGAAAATAAAATTAGCAGTGAATTTACTCCCTCCTTTACTACACATTACTTCTAGAACAGGGAACAGATTCAAAACCCTCCATGTGATGTGATCTTCCAGGCTCCTTTACCTATAGCAATGAAAAATAACTTGTAAAAATAGGTATATGTTACAGTATCCCATGTGACATGTGTGACTCTGTTAGAAGAAAAAAACCGGGTTTTTTCTGCTACATCTCAACACAGCATTTTGGCTATCAAATTGAAAAGAAAATTATGTGACTTCTTCCTTAACTTGTTTTTGACACATACAAATAAGCTTACAAAGTGTCTTTTTCTTTCTTCACTTTTTTATTTAAGGATCATTAGGCATTCATATCGCACATTTTGTTACATGGCTGGGCAAGAATTAACAGGTCTAAAAAGAAAGAAACTTCAGACAGAGAGAACCATACCTTTTTTAAGATTTGATGAGCATTCTTCTGACATAATACACTTTTTGTTAGCAATGTGAGAATCTCAACAGTAGGCATTTCTTTTCTAGTTTTTTCTGGAACTTCAGGTTTTTTATTCTCTGTGTTTTATGACTCAAAGTCTGGCAAGATGCTGGGTTTGCATGTGACTGTAGAGGAAGTCAGTATTTAACCTATCAGAGGGATACCCCTGATAATCTAATGCCATACTTAATGCTGAACTTCTGTGAATAGGTGATGGATTAAAGGCATTCCTACAAATACAACATCCTACGTGCAATGCACCTATTTCTGCTTAAAAAAAATTTTGCTAATTTCTTTGACAAATTTCAAGAGTCTGACACAGCTGTGTACGTACTTCTTTTACATATAAAACAATGAAATTATGGCTTTAGTGTGTCAGGTTTCCAACCTTACAGATATTAATACCGAGTTGATGTATGTATATGAGACTATGACACTGCTGGAAGTAATTTCTAATATTTACAATTCAGGGCCTAGTTGCAATTCTTCTTTTTTGGATTCAGTTTTAGCTTCTAACTTGGCATTTCTTTGTTCGGTATCAGCTAGTTGGAGAAACAACTGTGTTGTCTCCTCTTCCCAAAAACTCTAGGGAAAAGTGGCTCAGAAGCTTCAAACTGTGTTGTATTTTAAACGTCTTCCAAACTAACCCATCCAACAACAAAATGTTTCTCACAACTGAGTACTCTTTAGTGCGTTAATTCCATTCAGGATTGTTGATAATTATATCCCAGTATGATTTACTCAAAGATATCATATAGACCCTTCATAAACAGCTAAGGAGAAAAATCAGGGGATTAAGTGTAATTATAGCAAAGTGGTTTGCTATTAAACTAATAGAGTAAAAAGTAATTGGATTATGTATGATCTGCAGCAGCTCCTAGACTTTAAGCATTAATTCAATTATCATACTTCTCATTCAAAAATAGACTGGTTGAACATTAGCTATTTTAACACTATCAAAGCAAGAGAAACACAGTACAAAATATTTGTGCTGAATGTAATGCTCAGTGTTACTATAGTACAGAAACAAAGGCCCAGTTTGGTTATGCTGAACTTATTTTTCATTTACATTCTAGTTAATTATTGCTTAGTGATGGAAAAATTCATGATAATTGGCAAAATTTTCTTCTTGTTAACCAATTAACACTATTACATCCAATAAGAAAAACCTGATTGGTTTTTCAAAAGTAAATAACTGACCATTGGGTCCAGCTACCTCACTTCCAGTGGGTAATTTTCTGCAAAAGTTTTTCAAATGGACATATGTAGAAATTACAGTGTGTGTTGGACCAAATAGAGACATTAAAAATTTGGTTGTTTTACTATATTATTAGACAATGAATGTACTATGTATAAAATACTGCTATTTTAAAATATACTGTTATTAAAATATATATTTTTAAATTAATTTTCTCCAAAGAAATAGTATTTGAAAACACTCCTTCAATGTCAAATTGACATGGAGGCTTGATGGCATATACTTCCATTAAAAATGATACCTTTAAATGCAATTAAAATAAATGTTATTTGAGGTAAGATAAATATTAAGAAAAATTTCTGAAACAAAAATACATTTCCCCCAAATACATTGAAGTAGACTTCAAATAATAATACTGATAATTATGATGATAATAATTAGTAATAAAAATAATAATAATAATTTGATTGCATTATTAGTTCAGACTAAATAATCCAACACAAATGCAGAAAAAAATCTCAAAGAAAGATTTAACTTGAGCATTCAGAGAAGTAAGTATTCTCTGTATATACCGAGTTGTCTGTAAATTTATAGGTACTGAGGTTTGCAAACATCAGAGTTGTTCTTTAGAGTTTCATTAAACCTTTGCAGCTTTCTTTATGGCTATCCCTAAATGCCAAAGTTTGTATGCAGTAGGTTATTCTGAAAGGATTGTAACCTCAGAAAAAAACTGTCTTTCATAAAGACTCAGCTTTTTTCATATTATGGGTGTTGTAAATTCTGATGTATAATCAATAAAGGCAAGAGGAAAAGGTAATATTGTTGATGACACTGTCTAGCACAGTTAGATAGGGCCATTGAGGCACTGTTGGAAAAAAAGAATAAAAGATATAACACACTCAAAGCATTGTTCAAAATTTACATGTTTTGACCTCTGTATCTGTGAAAGGCTCTAACGACATAATGAACTGTCTTGACTGAAGCAGTAAATAAAAACAGGATGGAAGATAAGGGCATTAGTCATAACTGAAAGTGGAGGCAATCAGAATTTTTGGATTATAACATTTTTCACTGTTTCTGCCTAATTCTGAGTGGAAAATGCTCTCTGAGGTGGACTCCTGGTGATTTAACTGGAAGTGAGGCAACTGGACCCAATGGTCATCTGCCTACCTCTGAAAAAGCAAACCTAGTATGTACAGTGTGCTCAGGTTGATATTCTAAGCTTCCATGGAGGGATAGCCAGCCCACAATGCACCTATCAACATTTCCATCACATCTATTAGGTGGTATACAAAATGAATACAAATATTTAATTCACTTTGTCATTACTTTGCCTTAATTGATCCATATTTCTTCTTGTAATGTCTCTGGCAATTTCAGCACTATAAGCCCAGCATTCACCAGGCTCATGGAAGTTCCCTAGAGTTGACCTGGCACAGAAGTCTCCACAGTAGTTGCCCTAAATAAGGGAGCTAAACCACAGCAAGCAGGTATGCTGAGCTTCTTAACTAGGATCCAGTGCCCTAACAGGGTTAAACTACCTAAACTGTCAGCCTGATTTATTCATCCACTTAAATCCATAAAGCATTTTACAGATAAAGTCTGTATAATCACTGTTAAGCTATTCTGTGTCATCTCCACACATGGCTTAAAGTCCATCCACATCCTTCCAACACTTCATCACAGGCCCCTGATATCTGAGAGTTACTGACAGATAACACTGTGTGGAAGTGGAGGTACTCTATAACTTGGGAACCATTAAAAAAATTCATGAAAAATAGGTCTTAGAAAAGATTGCAGAGATAACAAACACATACTAAAATCAAGCAAGACCTTAATAACAAGAAAAGGAGGTGAACACATGCAATCAGTTCTGGGAAATGGAGCAGTTAAACTGATTCAAGAGTCAGTCAAGTTTATTGCATAGATATAATGAGTAAAGATTTCTCATTGCATGATACATATTATTTTATAGGGGTTGATGTTTCAATCTGAAGGAAAAAACAGTTAATTTTCCTACATCATTTACCTATATTCTCTGATCACATAGCTAGTGGAGTGTCAATTTGGCCCTTTTCTCCAGAGAAAATTTGTCTAGTATTTCTAACACGGGCAGTAAATTTTCAAAGTTTATGCCATACTCATCAGAAGTGAACTATCCAAAGCCTACTGATCAATTTGTCAAGCAGAGCTGCTTAGAATGTTACAACAGATTGAGACATTATAAAAAAGTCCATTAACTTTTCAGAAGCGTATTTTAAATACAAGGTAAGACCAGCTCAGTGTTTCTCAGAGAGCAGAAGGTAGATTGAACTGGTACTTCGGAGATCAGTTCAAAGATGAACCAAGAATGAAAACAACACACCTGGATAACATAAAATTCTTCCAGGTGTCAGACATAATTCATCAAAATAATTTACAAAAGTAAATACAGTTCCAAGCCTTTTAGAGCCACATGGAAGTATTTCAGGTGAGTTCAATCCTTAACCTTCTTTGTTGGCTGTCTTTTGATGTTTATTAAACAAAGCCTCAAATATCATCTCATTCTACTGAAATTGTCATTAGCATCTGATGCAGGACATCTGATACCTAATCAACAATGACTTGAATAAATTTAACTTTTAAAACATGTCTTCACTATGCAATATTCCGATTTTACGTTTGGGAGGTTAAAACACACAGAAAGATTACATATTTAGCCAGTACCAGATAGTGATACGTGAAAAGTTGTGTCCCAGTACAAGCACCAGTGGTCATCTTCCATTCAGAAGTGGTTTTTGTCTAGAAGTTTTGTAAGTGGTATTATTAAGAATGAGCGAACTTTTCTGCTCTGGATTTAAAATATGTAATAATATCACAGTTATGAAAGACATCTGAAAAGGAAGAAGCAAGTACAATAGTTTTTTTTTTTTTCAATTTCTAACCATATGTTCTTTATGAGCAAATACAAACATTTGCATAATTTGTATTACTTTCTTTAATTTGTCAAATATATTGATCATTTAGATTAACTGGCTTGGAGAACTGTGAACTTGCTTAGTTTATAGCAACTTTTGCAGTTCAGTTATCACCTCTTGAAGAATGGATTTATAATGAAACTGCTGACACAATCTTTACTACAGGAATGCTTCTGCAAGAAAATTTATAATGGGCAATCATCCTCTGAGATGTCTCAGGCACTATCATCTCTTGATGCATTCCTTGGTACTAAAATGGATCAAAAGGGTGACAATCAGATGATTATATTATTGTAATCGGTTATCAAAGCAATGCTGGAAAGAACACTGAAATGCTTTAATTTTGAACATCTTGTTATTGTTTCTTTGAGAAATACAAAAATATGTAATTCTTATTGAAAGGAAAAGGTAATAATTGCACCGAGGAATGGTGACCCATGAAAACTACATTTATCATTACCTCTTATTCTCACCAAATGTCATGGCCTAAAGTATCAAACTACCAATAGGTTCTTTAGAAAATAGTAATCGAAGACATATACAATACTGAATTTTTACTTAAAAGGAAATAAGTACTAGTGCACAAAGGAGGAAAATGTTAATCATATGGTGATAGCCTATCCTCTCAGATACTTCATTCAATTCATTCCAGAGAAAGAAGCAAGGAATACATTATTGGTAGTAGGAAGTATATGAATTAGGAAGGTAAACATTATGTCTTCCGCTTGAAGTAAGATTGTTAGGAGATGCAGGCAGGTCACTTAGTATACATTTTAAATTAAAGAGCATCATAACAATACATGCTAACTGAGAATAATCCTAATTACTATTCATAATAAAAAAAAAGTAATTCATGAAATATGTGTATAAGATGAACTACTAGAGAGATGACAAAGAAGAGTTCTCTTTTTTTGGAAGTCAACTCTTAATATATTTAATTATTTGTTCCTCCTGGACACCCTTCTGTAAAAATTTCTATATACACTTATGCATTCAATTGGAAGCCTATATTTGTGAATTAGAAGACATAAAACTATAATGTCCCACATTTCATGTGGTTGAAAACAAACATCTCTACTACCATAACTAGTATTGGAAAGCTTTTTCTGCCTTATATCACTAAGAAATTAAATTATTTTAAGCATAATTAAAGCACTAAACCTCAGACTAAAGTGTATTTTTAATTCCTTGAGTGCTTGAAGAAATCCACATTTTGTCTGTGTCACTTGCCACATGTAGATGGAGAACTGACAATTTTTCTATGTAATTTAAAAATGCTAAAAGAAATAAAGTTAGTGAATTAAATGATAATCAGACAAGATCAGAATTCAGCTTATCTCAGGAAAATAGTGGGTTTGCACTGCAAAATGCAGTAGGGTCTATTAAAATTCCTGTGGTTTCACTGAAAACAAGTGCAGATTAGCTGTTGATGAGCGTCTTACTGAACAGATTTAGAAAGTTTCTGTGATGCTGCTCTCTTCTGAACATATCTAACTTTGATTAATGGTGAAGATCTGATAAATCACCTACAGCTAAGCACAGAAAATCTACCAATATGTATACATACATTTTGTAGCATCATGTATACGACTCCAATTTTATACTGTAATTCATGTTCAAAGAACAGTTAAAACAACTCCAGTGTAGCTCCAGACAAAGGGTCCATGTAGACCAGTATTTGGTGTTGCAGGATCTGCACTTGCACAGAGTTCATGCTGAACTAGCTGGTGAATTCTGAAGACACATCCTTACAGGCATGTCCTTGTCACAGATGCTCAGGCTGAATAATCTGAAGACACCGCTGAACTTCTTATAATACCCTGAAAGGTCTGCAAAATTCAGCCTCGCGGTATCCTTTTATACCAGACCCTCACAAACTACAATCAAGAAATGTTGCTGCATTTTCTGAAATGCTTTGTCTGTCACATATTTTTTGGTTTTGCATAAGTACACAGCTTTTAATTTAGTGTGTTATATTGCATGTTTTGGGTACGATGTGGCAGTGTCTGCCTAATGAAGATGCCAAGTATCAAGTCATTGTCATATAATTTATGAACTAAATCAGCATATTTCCATTTCTCATTGTGCAAATCTTATCAAATTCCTGATTGTGAAGTAGATCCTAAGGGAAAAACAAAAACAGATCTGCACCAAAGATATTGTATGTAACTAGCATGTTGGGTTTTTACTTTGATAAATCAATTTTTACAAAAGTTGAAAGCCATCATGTTAGTAAATTATAAACATTCACCATACCTGGAAGTTAAGAGGATAATAAGAATGACAATTGCAGGGAAATAATAAATGAACAAGCAAATAAATATTCTCAAATATTTTTGATACAAGACAAGACCCACTGTGTGAAGCAAACCAGATGGGTGTAACTGATGGCTAGTATAACATAAGTGTTAAGGGTTGGGGGTTTTTTGCCATGCACTGAGAAGGTACAACAGTATGAATACTTTTCTCTGAAGAAACACTAAATGTTTCTTAAGTCATTAATTTATTATGGTATTTGAATATTTTTTCATACATTCATACCCTAAGGAATGGATATGTACACAGTGATAGAAAAGACAAATTTCCAGAAGTAAAGTTCTGAGATTAATCCTCTTTTCAAGAGAAACAATATCATAATGAGCTTCCTAACTTGAGCTAAAACACTCCAAACCATGTATTTTATTTATAGGAGCGTGGGGGATAGAATTAGTACAATCGAAATTACATCAATTCCTAAGACTGAATCTGAATGAGGTTGTTGAACTAAATAGAATTCCATCTATGAAAATTTAATCAGAGAACTGACGAATACAGAAGTAAAAGATCTAAGCTTTCCCCATTGGTATTCTGTCTGTTTAAAGATGAGGTAAAGTATCTTTTTCAACTAATGCATTTCAAGGAGTAACTGAAATTTCACTTCAAAGTTAAAGGTTCAACAAGCAAAACTGTTTTTTGTAACTGAAGAAACAATGTTCAGAAAAAGAGACTTACTATTGTTTGTCATCTTGGTGAACATTTAAGTTCACATTTTGGAAAAAACGTTGCAGTAGATATGTTTTGTACTTGGGCTTTTGCAGTCCCTGGGACATATCAGCATTCCCAGGCATGAAGAAAGAAATAAAACAAACCACATCTGGTTCTGAAATAATTTACAAAATGTTAGTTTTCTAGAAATACTCATGCACTTATAGCTTCTAGGATGGTCATGTGGGAACTCTTTCAACTCAGAATGAGTAGCTCTACCTTGCAATCTTCACACCCTATAGACCTTCAGGGAGAGGGTGATTGTCCTTGCATGATTTGCAGTTCACAGCCTTTTCTACAAGACTGGAAGAACAGATTAAATTCTCCTTCCAAAGCAGGGCTGAATGTGTGATGATGAGAACAACAGAGCAGAGCCTGTCCTTCCCACAGACAGAGATTATAGGGCGTCTGTTGACCAAAATAGAGACTGCCTATGAAAGCAGCTGTTCTATCACCTGTTTGGGGGAAGTCTTTCAGGTGTTTTTCAGTACTTTCCAGAATAATCTTCTCCATAACTTTACCAGGCACTGAAGTGAGACTGACAGGCCTGTAGTTTCTGGGGTCCTCCTTCTTGCCCCTATTGACAATCAGGACAACATTTGCCAGCCTCCAGTCAGCTGGGACCTATCTGGATTCCCAAGACCACTTAACAATCAGCAAGAGAGATTTTGCAGTGACATCAGCCAGCTCTTTGAGGATTCTGGGATGAATCCCATTGGGCCCCGTAGATTCGTAGGGATCCAGCTGGAGCAGCACATCCCACACAATTTCAGGGTCAGTTGATCATTCTCGCAGTCGTGGTTCTCCAGCTCAGAGCACTGAGTCCCTGACTGTGAGGTGACCATCCTCATCCTGTAATGGGACAATGCTATTTCTATGCTGCCTGTTGCCACTAATATATTTGAAAAAACTCTTTTTATTGTCCCCCAAGTTTCTGGCCAGCTTCTACTTTAGTTGAGCTTTGGCCATGTGGGTTTTCTCCCTACAGTGGCAAGCAGCATCTCTGAATTCTTGCCATTTCACTTGACCTTGCTTCCACTGGGCATACACCTTCCTTTTTTGCCTTGTGTCCAAGAGAAGATCCCTGCTCAGCAAAGCCAGCCTTTTGCCTTGCCTGCTTCACTTCCAACATCTGGGAATTGCCTGCTCCTGTGTCCTTAGGAGGTGATCTTTCAAAACTGACCAGCACTGATGGACCCCAGCACTGGCAAAAACATTTCCCCAGGGGACCTTACTTATTAATTCCCTGAGCTGATGGACTTTTGCTCTCCTCATGTCCAGAGTTGAGGTTTTGCTGGCACTTTTCCTCCTGTCAACAGAGATTTTAAACTCAATCATTTCATGGTTGCTGTGGCCCAGCCAGCCACCAATTTCCACTTCACTCACAAGATCCACTCTGTTGACAAGCAGTAGATCAAGCAGGGCATTTTTCTGAGTCTGCTCCCTTAGGACTTGTGCCATAAAGTTGTAATCCAGGTTTTTAGGAATCTTCTGGCCTGGGTTGTACCAGCTGTGTGATGTTCTCAGTTTCTGGCAAGCTGAAGTTCCCCATAAGGACAGAGGCAGTTGATTTGGAAGTCTCCCTTAGTTCCTTAAAGAATAATTTGTTGGTGTGATCGTCCTGGCTGGGAGGTCTATGGCAGACTCCCACAATGACACCTGCATTATTTGTTTACCCCTTGATTCTTACCCAGAGGCTCTTAACAGTGCCAGTGCCAACTGTGAGCTCCATACATTCTAACTGTTCTGTTACGTACAGTGCCACCCCTCCACCTCTTCTGCCCTGCCTATCCCTCCTGAAGAGCCTGTAATCATCCAAGAGGGCACTCCAGTCACAGGTCTCATCTCACCAGGTTCCACCAATGCCAATGATGTCAAATCTCTGGGACTGGGCCAAAGCTTCGAGCTTCTCTTTTTTATTCTTCATGCTGCCTGCATTGGTGTAGAAACACTTTCGGGTGTGATATATTGTATCCAACATCTCTTGAGGAAGTTTGAGGGAGCCCATAAATGCTCATTTCCTCAAGTTTTGGCACACCATCCCATCACTCATTACTGGTGTGCTTCGTTTTGCCTTTCAAGCTAGTTTAAAGCTCTACCAATAAGCCTTACTAGCCCCTGTGTTAGAACTTTTTCCCCTTTGAGATAGGTTCATAGATACAAAAAATATCAAATCTTCCAGTGTTGAACATGAAAGAATTCAATTTATTTTGGTATCTTAAAGCACCTTATCAGTTTATAATTGTGTTTCCAAAGCAGCAGTCTGTTTTAAGGTCTTAATTGGCACAAACCTGCAACCAGCAGTTTATCCACTGAATCCACTGAAACAAAGATTTGTCTCTCAATCTTTCAGCTATAAATTACATCCTGATTTCTGAGAGTATTTTCTCTCCTTTAAGGCTTTATGTTTAGCTCCCAAACATGCCTTATGATCCCTTGATCTAGAGGGCAGAAGAAAGATGTTATGGAGTCCCCATGGCTATGCTGAAGATGTCTTTTGAGTAATTTAGTGATGGAAACAATCACTGGATATCCTTTGGTGATCACTCAAGTCTTTTTCATCTGATATTTCTGAGGAGGCTCAAGAGGTACATGGTTATGTTTTGTTTTCCAATTGCATTTCTTCACATTTGCCAACATCACCTTATGGGGATATTAGGAGAATGACCAAAGAATAACTATCTCTGCTGTCTGTAAAGATTGTCCACTAAATTTCATTCCTGCTAAAGAAACCAAATATTTCATGCCAAAAAATTTTATTTCTTATAACTTTTTCCGAATTATTCAGTGTCTAGAGGAAAGTTTTGTGGGGTATGATACAACAGATATAGTACTAGAAAGGTAGCAAAAAAAAGCAAATTTTACAGCAGAAAAGAATATTCGTAGCAGATGATAATCTGGTGTTTACTACAAGAGTCTTGTTAATCCAGAAACCAGAAAATATATAAAAAAACCCGACCAAAACAGAAACAAACAAACAAAAAGTCAGAGCAGTGCCTGAGTCACTTGAAGGCTTGGAATAGTATATTTCTCTGTAGAGAAACTTCTCTCCTTGAGATAGGAAATTTATCTGTAAATTAAACATGGAAGGTTATTTCAGAAACTATCTTGGGACCCTACAGCTTCTCTGAGGAAAGTACAGACTGACTGGCCTCCCAATGCAACAGCCTGCTGCCTCCATGTACTTTTACATCCCTTTGAGCTCTACTGTCTCTTTCTCAACCTGTATGTAAAATTAAAACAGCACTCAGCTAAGCCTCCTCAAAGTCTTAGTAGAGAAAGAATTGTTGAATAATTTCACAACAACAAACCATTCCCTATAAACATATTTTGATAGAAGAATAGAGGTTTTTTATATTATGTATGAATATTGCACCTCTTCATAAATCAGGGGAGTGACTTTCACACTGTAAGAATTTAAGCTCTTGAAGAGAATAAATGGATTATCTCTCCAGCTGTGTCCAAAACAAGAGTGAAACATTTCCAATAGTAGTCCTTTATTTTAAAATATAGCAGTGTTTTAAAGCCATCCTTAAAAAAATTATATTGAACATCAAGTAAGCTGTCTTTTAAAGCAAAACCAGTAACAGAATAATTTTGTAGTTTTTCCTGCATAAAATCTTTCCTCTATGGCTCTCTTTAGCCACTCATGACAAAAGAGGAGGGATGCAAACTGTTTTTCCTAGGTTGTAGCATTCTTTAAATCTACACAAACCAAAAGTACACAAACTCTTTTTTTGTTTGGCAAAGTAGAAGGGAAAAAAGTATGATTACAGCCAGTGTCTGTGATGATATTGCCAGCAAACTCAGAAAAAAATTGAATGGGCACAGAGATTACTGCCACTGCTGAATGACCTGATCAAAGCAAGGCTGAGGTCCACTGGAGGAATGAGAATGAGCCATGTGGATTTGGGGTAGAATCTCTGCAAAGTCCTTTTGTGACTTTGGGATACCTAACTCTAAAAAAAGAACTCCAAACAAAGAACTCCACAAACCCGAACATGTCTGCGTTCTTTAGAACTAAGTTCACCAACAGTAATGAATTGTTTTACTACATGGATCCAGAACTATTTTCCACAAAAATGGTAGTATTTTCAGATGTGTTACTTCATGATGATTAAAATGTGCCTAATATATTGTGTGCATGATATATCTCCTCAACTGCCATGGGAGGAAAGTCAAGAAATGGGAAAAGTAGATTTTATTTCCCATATATTCCTGCTTCCAACAAATTGCTATTTTTCTGTCTCTGCAAGAAATAATATTTGCTACCATTTCAAGGTGATGATATAAAGTTATTTTTCCTTTCATCCTCTGTCTTTTCAAAGGTTTGGCTGTTGCTGGAGGTTTTTCCCCTTTTTTTAAGCCTATGTGGTACAAAAATCATATCTAATGCTGGTGAATGAAACTGAGACATTTCATAGCAAAGCTTCTGCAAAGAAGGAAATTGCACAAACAAGCAGAGTTATCTGTCACCACATAACAAAGTTCAAGTCTAAGAAGCTTCTTATCAAATACAATTGAGTGAATGAGAGATAGATTAGATCTTAATAGCAGAAAAAGTCAGATATAAACCATAGCCTTCTCTTACAATATAAAAGGCTCTCCTTTTTAACACTCTATTATAAAATGCAGTAAAACAAAAAATGGTAGTGGGAGAAACAGCAATGTTTCTTCTTTACTCAGAACACAGTGAAGTGTGTTAATATTTTTAATGTTCACTTTCTATCAAGGTCAATTTATTTTTGTTATTGTTGTTATGAAAAGGCAACCTAGACAGAAATATATCTGGCCATTTTCCTGATTTCTGTAAGGTTACTAATGTTTCATAAACTCTCTCGAATTCTCAATCTTATAAGCAGCTTTGGCAATAATTACTTGATATATTTTTCAGTTAGGTTATTTAAATATTTCTCCTGAATGATGTTAAATATATTGTCTTCTATTGGAAAAATGTAGAATACAATTCTATAACTAAAATGTGAGTTTAGAGAAGAATTGGATTTCTATAGTTTAGGAAGCACCTATTTTTAATTTATTTCCATTCTGAAATGTAAAGAATGTTTTTCTTCAGTTCTTCAGAAAAATAAAATCCCCCAGTATCATATCAGGCAGAATATTTAATTTGAAACTTCAAAATATTCCTTCTTGATTAACATACATTACTATTTATAGTATGCAATAAATATTATACTGTTGTCCTAAGGTGTATTTGAAGAAATCCTGAGTGGTCATTCAGTTCATATTATTTTCTCAAGGCTCCTTTGACAAGCACTTCAAAGGATACTGAAATGTCATGTAAGCATGAGGTCACAGTAGGTATCTCAATTCCTTCTTATTTCATTAATGTAAATTTTATTATCTTACAAGATTTATATTATTTTTAGCATTATTCTTTGATTTTACTGAAACATTAGGCTGTGACTTTTTTATATATTTACTGAATATATTACCAAATACATTTCTAACTGAAAGAATAAATAGCATACTGTAACTTAGATGTCACAAATTTGAGTTTTAGGGGAGATTTTGTAGCCTAGTCTGTCTTTTTACACACCGGCATAGCTCTGTTTTAACTTCTTGGTTTAGTATTTAGAGCTAGAAAAAGATCTCTAGGCTCAGGCAAAATGCTTGCCTCTAATTGACCTTTGCAAAATGCAGGAAGACAGTGCAGTCTGATGACTGGAGTGTCACACTAGGACTCCTGGTAACTATTCACAACTTTGTTATGGATCTGCTGTGTGATGTTGAACAAGCTCCTTTCTTGTGTTCCTACTGCCTTTACACAAAAAGAAGTATGAAGTAACAGCTACCCCCTTTGAGAAGCATTTTGAAATCACTGGCTATTGAATAGAGCAGGAGATCTGGGGATTAATTCTTTACCAAGACTTTATGGAACTTCATAAAAGTTGGCTAAACATCTGGTCAAGCATTATTACCTCTGCAGTTGTGAGACCTGCCCTCCCAAGCACAGATCTTCTGAGTGATATGGGAAGAGCTGTATGAGCTCTGAAGGAAGATCACAGAGTAGGCACAGGAAGTTCCAGGTAAACTGCTGGAATTAATACTGGAACAGAAATAAAAGTAACTAAAAAGACTTCTCATCAGAATTTAATTTGAATGTTTCTTACATAGACGAGAATGACTGCTTATAAAATTGTACTAATCTCAATGTTTAGTAAACTATGCATGCCATTACATTTTCGTGTTTGATACTGACATTTCTGAGAACATTTAGGGACCTTAAAAAAAAAAGTAGAAAGTTCACAGTTATGAAATGTAATTGCCTTTTTTGAAAAGGTGTGAGAATTCTACAACTCCACTACACTTCTAGTACCTCCTCTATATGAACTCCTAGTGTCTTATTAGAGACACAGGAGAAAAGCAATTTGCAGATCATCAGATATTATCCCTTCTATTTGCATGATAAAGTTCCAAATAAAATCTTTTGTGCGATAAACAAGTGTTATTTGAAAACTGGCCAGGCTTCTTCTAAAACCCTCTGAAGATTAATACTCATAAGTTTATTTATATGCTAAATTAATTTATTTCAAGTGTATATTTTTATAACTATATTGGTTTTGAGTGTTGAGCTCTTCTGTATCTTCAGCCATTTTTCCCAGTTAGTAGAGAACAACTGCATTTCTGCTCATTTTCCTATTGCCGCATCATGTGAGTTTTCAGTCCTCTTTGAGAGAGTATGCTAAAATGGTCTTCCTAAAATTAATTGTGCACACTTTGTGAACATTGTCATTCTCCTTTTTTAAACATTTACTACCTGTCATGTAAAGAGTAGTTCAGGTGAGCTCTCATCACCCCCTTTTTCAAAAGTATTGATGATTTCATTCACCAAGAAATATTTGCCTGGTAAATCTTCACACTATATTGCCCTTTTTCATGGGAGCTTTACAGTGACAGTATAACATCACCTGTCCTCTGTGATATCCTATTGATGTATCGACAGTTAAATCTTTTTGTTTTCCAGGTTTTTGAGGGTTAAGGGTAGGTTTGTTTGTTTGTTTGGGTTTGCTATTTGTTTACAGATACTTAACCTTGCACATTATATTCTTATCTCAGTTCCCTTATCCCTCAAGAAGCAACTGTTGCTGTCTTGGGATTTAAGCATTACAAACACTAAATTAGAAGAATCAAACTTTTTTACCCTTTGAGTGCATTCCCTTTCTAACCTGTACATCAAAACGCCCTTTTAATGCATATAAAAACATTCAGTAACAAAGCAGAAGAAATTTATTCTCCCATGACAGAAATTACTGTGAAAACTGGGTCACTGAACTATTATTCCTTATTTATACTTATTGAGAAGATCTTAATAGAAAAATGTCAGGAAGATGTTTGAGAAGAAAACAGGGGGTGGGGTAGGGAGTGGGGTGGCAAAAAGTCATGTTATTCGATTCCTAAGTGATGTTATTTCTGTATTAAAAAATGCCACAAATGAGCTACTGTAGACTACTTAATAATATTCCTGCCACATTCCATTGAAACTTAAAAGGGCAAGTTCTTGAGTCAATGAAGCTTCAATGGTTTCCTGGAACACCATATTAAATGAAATGTATAGAGCTGGCACAACTAACCTTACGTGGGCATCCAGACACTCCATGCCTCTCATTTGGCAACAATAGTGAATAGTCGTTATGCTTACAGATTCAGAAATCTTTTTATTAAATCAGGTCATAAGCTGAGTACCATCATTAGTGTAACATATGTGATGAAGGGCTCATGGAGAAAAAACTAGCTGAGTTTCAGTGATTCCGGTCATTCAAGCTGAGCTTTTAAATGGATTTGCAGCCCTGAACTTTTTGTCATGACCTTTTTCCCAGCTGCTATGGAATCTACAACCTTAGGCTTTGCATCAGAAAATGTCTGCATTTTATGCCATCACAGAGCACAGCTACAGTCACATCTGATGATATCCACTGAAAAATCTGAATTAGAATGCATGGAATTCATATGAAAACATGACAACTTGCTTAAACAGTGGTGAGGATCAACAGATTTCGCAAAAACCCCTTTACCTGTCAGACTGGGAGGTAAGCTATCAAATTGTTAAAGAAATTGCCAAAGCAGTGCTGAGCAACCCCATACTGGATTTAGAGAGGTCCTGCATAGGCTGGAGTTGCTATATATGAACAGACCAATTGTAACAGCAGGGACCTTGTCCTCACAACTCCTGGACACACCAGTGTCAGCATGTCTACATATATATTCACTATCGTAAGCCCTAAAACACACTTTAGAGAACTGTACTTGGTTGCTGTTTCTTTTACAGTTTCATTTTCTGGGAACACAGTAAGACAAATGTTGGAGATATAGAAAATCTCAGTCTAATAAATATATATAAAAATAAAGAAAGGATTATTTTTATAGCAACACAACTAGGAAGACTTTAATCAGGAATAGTTTCAACCCAAAGCAACAGGAAGCATAGAAATAGTTCATATTCTTTTTGACCGTGAACATTCTATCCTTGTCACATCAGCTGGTTAGGGTATTTGGGCTTTTGACCCAATAGTAATGGTATATGGGTCACAAGCTTCCAATTTCTCACTGCTTGAAATATCTTCATTCCAGTAAAGAGAGTTTCCTCAAGTGTATCATGAATAGAAACATGGACAGATTAGCCTCTCATATGCATAACCACGCTTTGATAGAAATAGGATGAAGTGTGTGAATCTGAAGTGTTCTGAACAGACTTAAATCTGCATCTAGAACATCTAATGTGGTTAGCAACTTCGTTGGTGAAAAAAAAATACCTAAACAAAATCAGAATAAAATTGTGAAAGAAAACAATTTCAGAATAGCAAATTATACAAATAGGAATAAATTGGAGCTACAACTTCAGACATGATTAAAATTTTTTAAAAAATCTTTCTCATCTGTCAAAAGGGAATGGAAACTTACATGCACTGAGAACACTATCTCTTTGTGGCATCTTTTGTCACTTTTCTACACTTTCAGGAATGATGGTATAATATACTACCATTAAGTGTTTTAGGAAATGAGACCGCTGCAAATAGATACATTAAATTCACCTGCCAAAGCGATGGTTTCATATATTAATGTCAAGACCTTGCACTACAGCCAAATGAATTCACAGTAGATTAGTGACATCTAAATTGCCAATTGCAAGAAATTGTGATATATTTTCTCATGATTTTTTTTTCCTCCTACAATAATGAACATGCACATGATTCCTAAAAATTATAAAACATCTTAGTAGTCTATCTTGAATTTTTTCCTGAAATCATCTTCTCTATAGAGTGATTTAGTGTGAGTTCAGGATTAGATTAGGTCAAAAAGGGTATTACCACTGGGGTAGATAAAATATGCAAGAGCAAGCCCTCTGTTTGCACTGCTTCCTTATACCAGACAGACTCTGACAGAATCATTACTCCTCTCAATATTTTCTAGTCAGCTTCTGAGCTCTCCAGCAGAGGTAACCTTTTAAAAAAACCCAGTAGAGTAATGCAACAGATGGTGCTTATCTCTGTCAGAAAGGTTCTCTAGGCAGTGTTTCAGCACTGTCTTTTCCTCTCTATAAAGAGTGAGGCCTGGAAAGAAGAGTTGGCAGCACACCTGAACATGATGAGATTGAGAGGGGTCTGGACTGGAGAAGTCAGGTGCAACAGAAAAGTGACTCTACACCCTCACAGAGAAAGTTATTAGCTAGCAAGGCTGTGAAAGAGATTTAAATTATCAAAAAATAAAATAAAATATGGCTAAATACATGTCACAGTTAAGACAGAGTTGCCATATGTGAATTGTAGGTTTGTTATATGTTTGACTAATTAACAAAATGACCTTTAGGATTCTCTAGTAGATTTCTTCAATAAAAAAAATAACCAAACAAACAAACAAAACAAAAAACAAGTGAAGTGAAGGACATCTTGAGCAAGACTTGCTGAAAAATGATGCAAGTAGTTTGCTTTGGGATTTTTCACAGCTAGTCTCCTCCAACCTGAGCATCTTTTTATCCAGCATGTGGAAATGGTATGTCAAAGGTCTAGCAAATATTTGAAATGTCATCTGGGAAAGAGGAACACTGAAATGGAGTATATATCTAGTTAAAAATTCGTTCTGAAATAAAACTAATTTTTTTGTTATAATTTTTTTTCATTATTATGCCATCCAGGTTCTAGAGCTGTCAGGGCACTGTCGATATTAAGTTCCATGTGAACAATAAAGATAAAGAGAGGTCTGGGAATCTAGGCATGCCAAGCATTGTTAATTTTTTTTTATCTTTAAATAAAAAGTATTCAGGAAAAAAGCAGGGGTGTGGGGTAAATTTTGTGTCTGTGTATGTTTGTGTGTGTATGTAAACTTATTGGATCACTATTATTAGCAACTGGTTACTGCTTCTACAAATCCAGAGCTGCAGTTCTTACTCACCTAACCTGAACATACGGTAAGTACAGCAAGTAGAAAAATAGAAAATGGATAATCTGAAAGAATTTTAAGGTGGATTTGCACCCTAAAAACTAGACTGAAACCTAAGAAGCAAGGGAGTCAAAAGGTATCACATGTATCACCAACACCTGAAAACAGAAAAGGGAAAGGGGACAAAAAAAAGTAAAACAAACCAGGTATACACACTCAATAAACAACTAGCCAAAGAAAACCTTAATACTTTCCTTGAGATAGCACAATCGCTCTTAACAACGATGCCATGCTACCAAAGCCTCGTAGGCCCGACCAGGCCTCAGCTCCGCCACAGAAGCGAGACTGGCTGTGGGAGTCTGCTGTCTCCAAACCTTGCTGGAAGAAAAGAGAGGAAGAGGCTTCTCTCTCATCTTATTTATACTCTGGCTTATGTAAAAAAATAGGGAATACTGGGAAAATGGTCACTTCCTAGTTCCAACCTGGTTACCAGGAAGCCCTAAAAAACCAAACCACTACACAAGGTAACCCACCTAGCTGACTAGGGGAAGCCAGGTGATGTGGTCTTTTTGTATTTCAGTAAAGTTTTCGATAATGTCTCTCACAGGATTCCTCTGTACAAAATGTCCAGCACGCAGCTGGATAAACACATAATGCAGTCAAGCACAGAGGGTAACAATGAATAAGGTAACATCAGACTGGTGAGCTGTCACTAGTGGGATTCTGCAGGGCTCCCTCGGGCCCTGTGGTTTTCAACATCTTCATAAACGACTTGGCCACAGGACTGGAAGGCATACTAAGCAAGTCTGCAGATGACACAAAACTGGAAGAAGCTGTTGACTCCCTTGAACTATGTGAAGTTCATCAAGGTAAAGTCCTGGATTCTGCTCCTGGGATGGGACAACCCTGGATGTTCTTACAGACTGGGGAATGAGATGCTGGAAAGCAGGGCTGGGGAAAGAAACCTGGGTTTTCTGGTTAGTTGAATATGAGTCAGCAGTGCCCTGGCAGCCAGGAGGGCCAACCATGTCCTGCGGGGCATCAGGCAAAGCATTGCCAACTGGTAAAGAGAGGGGATTGTCCCACTCTACACTGGTGTGGCCTCACGTTGAATATTGTGTGGATTTTGGGGCACCACAATATAAGATATTAAGCTGTTAGAAAGCATCCAAAAGAGGGAAACAAAGATGGTGAAAGGCCTTGAGGGAAAGCTGTATGAGGAGCTGTTGAGGTCACTTGGCCTATTCAACCTGGAGAAGAGGAGACTGAGGGAAGAGGTCATTGCAGTCTACAACTTCCTTGTGAGGGGAAGAGGGACAGACACTGATCTCTTCTCTGTGGTGACTAGCGACAGTAACCGAAGAAATGGCCTGAAGTTGTGTCAGGGGATGTTTAGATCGAATATTAGAAAAAAAGTCTTCACTCAGAAGGTGATTGGGCACTGGAACAGGCTCCCCAGAACAGTGGTCACAGCACCAAGCCTGGTGACTCTTGGGGATGGTCCTGTGCAGGTTTAAGAGTTGGACTTGATGATTCTTGTGAGTCCCTTCCAGCTCAGCACACTCTGTGATTCTGCAATTCTCTATCTCTCTGTCTCTTCCTCTTTTCTTACTGACACTAGAGGGAAGCTAGTTGGCTGACTCATAACAGGCATATATACCTCACCCTTGCCACCTCCTCAAATTAACTGAATGCAACATGAAATCCACACACTGTCTTTATGTAAATAAAAGCATTTCCAAATATGTTTCATACAAAATATTCACTATTAACCTCAATTCTGACTAAGACTATATTTCTAAATATCAGACCACCCCACAGGATGTGAATGCCATTTTCTTGACAATAATCCTTACTTCTAATGTGTTGCGTCATGTCCAGATATAGAATTAGCTTCATGCAGAAATGTGTAAGACAAACACAAGAGGAACAAAATACTTTATCTCTTAAATTTCACAAGCAGCATTTCTGATTATCAGTTCTACTACAGTCTCCTGAATGAAATGCTGTGTCAATTGCTTTATCTTAAAGAAAGAGAGAAAGAAACAGAATGGAAAGTTAGCCTGACATCGAGTTGATTGCTTACCTGAAAAATAGTATCCACAGATATACAAATAGCTACATATATATCCTTTTTTATTTTTATTTTTATTTTTTCTTCCGGTATTCACTTTGGCTCTGTATTACGACAGCAATATAGCAACTACTTAATACTTATGCAATGCTTGGACGGTTTGTTTTAAATAAGTTTAAAAATCATACAAAATTAATTACATTCAAGGAGAAAAAGTTCACAACTTTACTACTGAAAAAAAAAGAGAGAAGATAATCACTAGGTGCCTTTATTGTACTGTCTATACACATAAATTACTGTCTCTGACTGGTATAAGAAATTGGTCCTTATCTGTGCTACAATGTGCCAGATACACAGAAAAGTATCAAATAGTCATCAGAATGTAACAAAGTTCAGGGAAGCGGGATGGGGAGAAGGGGAGGGAAAAAAAACCCACCAACCACAAAAAAAAAAAAAAAAAAAAAAAAAAAAAAAAAAAAAAAAAAAAAAAAAACAAAAAAAAAAAAAAAAATTTTCCAAAAAAGTTTAAAAAAAAA
>NW_016690275.1:3545240-3550410 GCF_001604755.1 Lepidothrix coronata | reverse complement strand
ACAAAAAAAAAAAAAAAAAAAAAAAAAAAAAAAAAAAAAAAAAAAAAAAAAACAAACCCAAAGAAAAATATTTCCAGCAAAGTCTTAAGAAGTAGATTAAAACTTCAAATAATTCCCTGAAGAAAATGTTTCCTTTTTGTTAAAATCAATATGCATGGAAGATATTTCAAAATGAATGATGGCATACTTTATATTGTGCACATGTGTGCAAGTATAGAATTAAGTGTCTATGGATAGATCTTCCTAGTACTTATATTTTGTCACATTGGAAGAGTTTTTTCAGAACAGCACTTATAATTAGTATTATTTATAACTATTAAACACATATTTGTAACTGTTTAAGAACTTAGATTTAAAACAATGCTAGTGAACTAAAAAGGACAGACAGGGCGATGAAATAAGTAATTTTAATGTTTTACCATAAACACTGAAAGATGTATGGTAAGCTTCAAATACTCATAACTATTTGTCTTTTCTTTTGGAAAGCCAGTAGTAGCACTGCTGATGATAAAAGTTGGTGTATCTAGTCTTATTAGAGGGATTCTGTTTTCTTTGCAATAGGAACTTTCTAGGCACTGATATTTCAGATGCAAGCCAAGATCTATTAGCAGATAGCACTGGGAAGCTGCAGGCTAGGTAGGGTCAGAGTAATGACTCTTATGATTGACACTGTTAATGACATTTCCCCAAGTTCTTGCTCTAGCTAGTATTCACTGCTGTGGCTTTTTGCACATTACACTGCATCGGGGGGGGGGAGGAAGAAAAAAAAGAAAAAAGTTGAATTGTGGAACGCTACTTTTGATCTAAAAAATTTGTCAAATAAGTTGTTTTATGAAGCCATGGAGTTTCTTTTCCAAATAAGCCTGCCAACCACACAAAAAATGTCTTGGTTTTGGACTAGTGGTAATACATGAAGACTAAATGCCATAGGAAAGTAGAGAACTTATTTCTTTTTTTCTTTGCTTTTAATGAGCAAGCACTGAAGTAAAATAAAAAGTCCAGAGATATTAGCATCTCTCTAGAATAAAGGTGCACAGTTAGTTTAAATTGTGCTTGAATGTTACAGAACTCCTTCTGAAAGTACTATGTCTGTGTATATGAAAGGTGGAATGTCGTTAAAAATAAATCTTCATTTTATCTGCTTCTAACCATTCACAGGTGTTCAGTCTAGGCTGGTTATCTAATCAGTTTGCAGAGTCAGTAGAAAAAGTTAAACACTTCCAGAGGGGGAGTCAGTCCTCTTGTGCAGGTGTCTAAAGCAGGGTGGGGATAAATTACCAGCTAAATACAACTTGCTTTTTTTGAATGACAAAACCAAGAAACAAATTAAATAGCTTAGACCAGATGCCAAACCTCACACAACTAAAGTTAAGTCAATCTCACGCTGAGTACCTGTATAAACAGGAAAAATAAATTGAAGAATCAGTATTGTTATGACCAAATTTGCTTTAATTTAGTGAGAGTTTTTTCCTCTTAAAAGATGTAAAGATGAACAGACTTTTATTTTACTGTGCACCTTATGTTTCAACCATTACTTTTTATAACAGTAATAAAGTGACAGGAACAGTTTGTTTTGAGTTACCTTTTTTTACTGAAAAAATCAGATTTTCCTTTGGCCATGCAAACTCCTTTGTTACTCACTGCTTTTATTCACACATTAGGTAGGGCTTTGCAAAAGCCCACCATTACACTTCAGAACTGCAGAGAGAAGTCTGGAGTCTTTGAAAGTTTCCAGGAATTTTTGAAAATATGTTCTGGTGACCCCTTTCCAGAGCCTACTGGGGTCACTGGAATTTTTTGCATATACTTCAAAAGGCTGTGGATCAAATCACACCCACTCTACCTATCATATACATAACTATGCTTTTTTCAAAAAGAGTTTTGTAATATAGAATTGAAAGAAAATTTAAATCGACTGCAAAGAGATACTAAATGTTCCCAGACTGTCTGATTAAGCCGAGAATATATGAGCTCCACCATGTCTCTATACTGAAATTTGCTTTGCTATTCCATGCTAGAAAGAAATGTATGTTTAACATTCTGTAAACGTCTGTGCCATGCTGATCTTCAGCCAGAATGAATAATTCTAAAAGGCTGATGTTTGAACACATACTACAGCACAGCAGAATTAAAGGTGAAAGTTCAAGCGCTGCAATTTCAAACTATTGATCAATGGTAATTTTTGGCACCCTTGGGTTACTCATGCTGGCATATGGCAAGCAAGAAAACCATGAAGGTTAAATATGAATCATCAGTACCAATGTAACTCACCTTCTTCAGTTTCTTTTCTTTACTAAACTGTTGCTATTAGGTGGTCTTTTTCCTGCATGCTTTTGTGTACCACAGGAGGGCATATTTTGTAGACCCTGTCTTCTGAGCAAATCAAATTACAGAGAATGTTGAAAAGGAAAGCTGCTTGTCTGTTTATCGCCAGACAAAGAACTGTTTGCTCAGCTGGTAGGGAAAATACAATGCTTGTTCTGGTGCCTCTTTGCCTCTAAACAGATTTTCAGCAAAAAACTTGTGGCTAAACAATGTCCTTACTAAAGCTGAAGATTAAACCTTACTACTTACCCATTAATAAAAAATAATGGGACATATGTACACTAGTTATATAATTTTGTTTCTAGGAAATTCACTTCACCTTAGACACATCTCAGTGATGTTTTGTTTATTTCTTCACTTGTCTTACAATCATCATGCTTTAGAGGAAAGATATGCTGTGACAACATAAGCATCCAAATATAGTTTGAAAGAAAAATATCTTTAAACATATATTGAGTGGCTTTATTTCAGAGTTGCAAATAAAAATGAAAGTTCTCATTGCACCTAAACAAGAGAGATATACAGTTTATAATTACAAAGCAACAGAAGCGGGTTTAATGTGTGTCTAAGAGAACTTTTAAACCACAATTTATATTTCAAATCCCATCTGGAAGTTTTAGGGGAGGATAATTTTTTTTTTTGTTCTGGTTCTTTCTTAAAAAATTGTATATGACATCAGCAAAGAACAATAATTGACTGAAGATGCAAATGGAACCTGGGATAAAAAAAAGTATGCATGGGAAAGGAAAATAAAAATGTTTTGCCTTTCCATAGTTCCACCAGGGAGGGGAAAATAAAAAAAAAAAAAAAGAGGGAGAGAGAAAAAGGAAATGCAAGTCCATTTTCATATACACAGACATGTCTTACATAGTTTTGTGCATTTTAAGAAAAATAACACTAATGGTAGCAAAAACTGGATTTTTACTGGATAAAAGTTACAATTGTTCATGTAATGGGATAAGTGTGGACACAGGAAAGTCAAAGCCCCAAATTTAATTTTTTCAAAGAGCCAATGTATTCATCATAGTTACTTGACTATTAAAGTCTCTGGTGTCTCATGTGCAGTGCCTTAACAGTGGTCTTTTCTACATCAAGATGGAGAGAATGCCACTTCCTCTTTGGCAGCCAGGTCTACTGGCATGCACTCCTCCTCCCCCTGCCCCCCACCCAGCTCCAGCAAGGGGTTTCCTCTTAAAGGAAGAGTTTCTCCAAAATAATGCTGGAAAAGGGGAATAAAATACAAAACTGACTTTAACTGTGACAGACACATTTACCTAATGAATGTGATGACATAAGATTGAGGTATTACAGCTCTATCTGGGAAAATAAAAATTAAATAAATTAAAATAAAATACAAACAGTTTCAAAAGATTGAAAAAACCCTATCCTTTCCTTGACAGAATTCCGAAGACATAGACCTAAAGTAACACATTGAGTAACTTTTTTCATAGGCATGTAGGAGAAATAAATTAGAAGTTATTTTTAATCTCTGTGAAATTGTTTAAAATAATTTTTCTCTCAGTTCTTGGGAAAAATTTCCTAACAATTTCTTTTTTCCTTTAATCCTTTTGCTTTTTGAAGAAAAAATTTACTTATGTTTTTTCTTTCATTAAAATCTATTCTTCAAGGATTCAGCACCACAATTCCCCTCTCTTTGAAGAATGTCTTCATTACTGTGTTATAAAAATTTCTGAGCAGACAAGATGGGGTGAGGAGATGTTTCTTCCTACATCACCACAGAAGTGTACAACAAGGATAAAACTAAATCCAGATGGTGTCTTCTGCCAAAAGAAGACCACATCTGTTGGAGGCTAGAGTCATATATACTTGCTTCTCTTCCTTTCTCATTGAGTTTATTAATTCATATGATGTAGAAGAAAACCATCTGTGACAGTTTGTTCTACTACTGCAAGTCTTAATGTTAGCATATACTGGTTAAAAAAGTGAATCAAATCCTATCAGGAAGAAAATTATATTAACTCCTACATTCCTGTACTGTGGATATGTGCCCTAGCTCAAGAAGATTGTGGCACTAAAGAAGATGTAGTAAATTACGTGCTAGCAGCAGGTGCAAGTCTCAGGTAGGTACATAACCAATCTAAGTCCATATCTCCTACTCTACTGATTTTAGTTTGAGAATTCTACTTTCACACTGGGTAAATACTTGAGGTCCTGCTCAGTGCATGGCACAAATCCTTTCATTTCTACACACAGTGCTATCTGAATAGCATTCTAGTTGCTTAAAACACTTTTTCATAAACAGTCCAAGTGGCTAACAGACTAACAAAGACTAAAAGTAGCTGCTGCTTAGACTCTCTTCATTAAAGTCTCCTTTCCCATTTATCTGTATAATCTTCCCCATAAATACAAGTAATCCAAAGAAATAGATTTAACACAAAAAGTTAGCAAAGATAACAGCAATCATCTCACATTGTGTAGGATGACTGTTGAAACTATGTTTTATTGCAAGTTATAGGAAATCTCTTTCATTGTCCTGCAGTGAAACAAATGGTTTTTCATCCTCCTACTAGGAAAGATCTACAGCCAACTCTCTCTTCCATCTCTGTCCAAAGCACTTAGTAGAGAGAGCACATCTTGCAATCTTCCTAGACATTTGGAAGCCTAAATACATCGTAACTCTCAAATTCTTCAGAAATTAAACAGGCACTGAACAAGCATGGATTATAATCTGGAATATGTTTAACACATTCCTATGATTAACATATTCTGGAAGATTGTGGTTTCAAAGTGAAAAACTACAAGGGAAAAAAATGAAAAAAAAACCTGAGAAAAAGATGAGGAGGGAGAGGAAAGACGAAAGAAAGAAAGAAAGAAAGAAAGAAAG
>NW_016690275.1:3525979-3545048 GCF_001604755.1 Lepidothrix coronata | reverse complement strand
AGAAAGAAAGAAAGAAAGAAAGAAAGAAAGAAAGAAAGAAAGAAAGAAAGAAAGAAAGAAAGAAAGAAAGAAAGAAAGAAAAAAAGAAAGATCAGTATCCCTGTTTTTCTTTCCTGTGAATGAAGAAGTTCTTAGGAGTACAATGGGAGTATTTCTGTCTGCTGTACTTTACAATCATCCAGAAACTGAAGGTTTTATAATGTAGGATGACTCCCTAGCCCTAGTTGATGAATGGCTATAATTTTCCATTGGACATCCTGAATCATCTAGCTTGCCATGGCAAGGAAGCTCTCTAACTCTGAATTGAAGCTATAATTCTAAAATGTAAGACTCCACTGTGAAAGAATCCTCGTTCATGAATCCTTGACATTTGAGCACTCTTGAGGAAAAAAACCCACAACTAATGTTATTTATTTACAGAGAAGAGGATTCTGAGTGAACTTAGTCATTTTAATGCTGAGCACGAAAACCTAATTGAGGTTCAAAAGAAGATATACAACAGGACAGAGCAGAACCCAGCAATGTGCACTACCACAGATCTGCAATGTAAAAACATTATCAAGCATAGACAACACTAAACAGGTCAAGAGATATTGATCTACATTAATAACAAGAGAGTAGTTTTATGCAGTTCTAAAACCCAGGTAAAGAAATTTCTACTCTCCTTCTTCCCCAGAAATAGGAGTGTGGATGAAAGAGGCTGAAATAAAGGGATCATTCTGACTTCTCATGATGAAAAAATAATTAAAGTTTATGTATAAAACACTACAAAGCTGTAGCATTAGCAGAACAAAATACGAAAAAAAATTATTATTCCTAACTGAAACTTATTTTGAAGATTGCAGTGGGACTTATAGTTGTAACTTAGTGACAGTAACCAGAGTAATGTCTGACAGAGAAAAAGAACAATGGCAGTACTTTGTAAGATGGAAAATAAAGATGAGGACTATGGTGACATGCAAATGTGTAATCAAGACAACCTTGTGAGAGGAGGGAGGTATGGTACAGTAAGGTCACTGGACTACCTCATTGAAGATCTGAGTTTTTTTGCTGGAGCACAACAGGCTAAATCTTCTATGCCCTGACAGTTGCTGAAGTCCATGGTCCATGTCCTATGACTGTGACCAGTGCAGGACAAGTACCAAAATCTCTCAGTGCTTCAGTGCTTACCTCTACAGTAAAAAATGCTGCCTTTCTATAAGATGCAAGTGCACCTGTGACCATCTGTGTGTTTCTGGGATACATGTTCACGTTTGTTACGGGTTAGACCTGAAAACAGGAATACAGCAGTCACATCCCTAAACCCGGCCAGATGTCCCCAGTTCCTGTGGCAGTGGGCTGGACTCCAGCAGCCAGGCAGGATGTTCTGGGCCAGAGTAGTTGGAAATATATCCTATGAAATACAAATCCCCATGTATAATACATAAGAAATTCTGAGTCCACTAAAATCAGCGACAGAGATCCTATCACACGGCTTGAACCAGGATTTTACCACTCACGTATTTTCCATTAATTTAAAATCTACAAATCCACACAGAATTAATAGAGAATAAAACAATCCAGATTTAAATGGATATGAGTTATTTTTTATCAAGTAAGACAGTGGTCTTTTTTGACTACTAGCCAGCCGGTCAATTGTTTATTGATTCACAAAGTAAATGCCAGCTTCAGCTTGGTAAGTACTGAATGCCCCAAGATCCTGGCAAGCAAGTCACACCTGGCAGATTTTCAATCTTGCCAAATCAGGCAAGTGAGAAAACAAACACTAAGCCTACTTTTTCCCAAGTACTAACTAGATTTTTTAGGAAGTGTAAGGTGTTATTATAAATTATAAGCCTTAATCTAGCATGTTCAAAATAGAGTTGCAACTAGAGCTATGTGGCTGGACTGCCAAATACTCATTCCGTTTCCATTTGAGGGCAGTGAGAAAATCTTTTTTTCCTAAGTGTCAATAAATTTGTGGTCAACTCTATAAATAAGCACCAAATAGATTTTGTGGGATGGTTCGATTTCCATTAGGTTCCATCTTCAAATATTAGTAGTCTGATTACCTTGTTTTTAATTCCAACAAATGGCAGCTGCTATGAAATGTAACTTGTGGGAGTGCTGGACTTTAAATGAAAAATTAACCGCAGATGAAACCCTAACAGCAGTTTTCTGCTTTTAGGTGACATTCAAAGCTGCGTTCCAGCAAGCATCATTTTAGCTGCACTGCTGTAACAGGGACTAAAACTGTTATTCAGGTTTCCTGAAAATAGCAATACAAAGCATTTTAAATAGCTTGACTCTTTATCTTCAGAAAATTTGCCGGAATGTAATTAGATTAACTTAGAAAAAGCCTAAGCATTATTTCTGTCTTTTGGAAAGATGCAGGATTAAAAAACAGACTAATTATTCTCAAAATGGATCTGTGCAATTTCTGCTGCAACCTCTAAATCAAAATAAATGAATGTTTAAGGAAAAAAGAGCATTGAAAATCTACATGGAAGGCACACTAAAATGAAGATCTTTAACATGGTGTTTATTAACTGCATTAAAAAATAGTTATATTAAATAGAGAAAAGGTATTTCCATCACTTTTAATCATGTGTCTTTAAAGATGACATGCAGTATTCAATTTAACTTATTACAAAAATACCAGTATGTGCAATATATATTTCTCAACATATACTGGTTTACCTGTAAAAGTTTAAAATATGTATTCTGAAATCTGTTAAATTACAATGGCTCTGCTCCAGTGAAGTACTTTAATGGCTTAACTACCATAACTACAGAAGATCCCTGCATGCATTACTGTCAAGCTAATTTATTTGAATATTTCATATTAGGTAAATCCAGAACAAATAGTTAGCACCTTCAAGACCCAGGCACAGTATTTTCACATCTCCCTTGGATCACCATTTGGGTAAAAGTGTGGTTTTACACTGGAAGTGGCTATGTAAAAATCTGAATAATATTTTTCCTTTGTGTTTCAGATTGAATGATATGAATTACTTTTGACCTCTCAAGTCTGCAGGTAGTGCTGTGAAGAGGAACATCTGCAAATTATTCTCTTTCCTTTTTTTTTTCGTGTCCAACATAAACAGAATTATTTGGTACATTTCAGTGGTACTGCAGATCCAACACAATTGGCCAGAGAGTCTTCACATCTTGAGTTCCTGAAGTGGGTAATGCTATCATACGGAAGAAATATCAGCAACAGGAAGCTTTCTGATTTCTTTTTCTCACATCAGTCTTCCCTGGTTGGAAACAGAGTTTGCATATATCAATGGATATAAAATCTGAAGTATGAAGCAATTTTGCTGATTACATATATATACATTTGTATGTATACAAATATATATGCAAGCTTGATGATAGAAACAGTGTTATTCAGGTCATGAAGCTTAATTTTTGTTTCATTTGGGAAAAAAACAATTACTGTGTCCAAAATAATTCATTCAGAGATTGATGGTTTTTAAATGGATTAATTCATTCTATACAAGTAGGGGATAAAGACCATATTGGAGAAAATTTAAATTCAGTTCAATCTTTCATACATTTACACCTTTATGACAGAACTGGATCTCAGTAGATGGGTTAAGTCTGTATTCAAACTAATTTATACCAGAAATTCTGTAATCACTGTGATTTTGTTTGTTTGTTCTCAAGAAAGGAAATGGGGAAGACATATATAATTTGAAAGTGGTTTTTTACATAACATTGTAAGATTTTGTGTGCACTGGTTGTTAGGTGCATAAAACTGAATGTGAGCCCTTCATTTTTGCTATTTAGATCACTTTTTTTGTATCTATTTTCTGTGGCAAGCAGAAGGAAAAGGAGTGTGAAAAACATTTATTCCTTTTCTATCAAATTTCTCTATCTTGAAGCAAGCAAAATGCTAAAACAAAAATTAAAACCAGAAGAGCTATAAACCAGAAAAACTATAGAACTATAAAATAAAAAAAAATATGATTGTCACAGGCAAGATCTATTTAAGTACTCTAAAAGCTAAAAGTAACGACTTTTTCATTCTGAAAATTAGGCAAGATAGTGTAGTGGTGCTGTTAAAATGACATGTTTTGCACAACAGTTCAAATTTTGAATCTCAGGAGATACATGGTATTTCTATTGCTTATGTGCACAGGGATACCTCCCAGTCAGAGAATAGAAAAACTCTGTATCGCAGACAGAATTGGACATATGCCTATTAAAGACTTGAATAATACATGCGAAATTAATATTAGAAATCCAACACTGGAAAGATAAGAAGACTTGTCTGAGCCATATGATCTGTTAAACACTGCATCACTTCTTATAGAGTACACTTTAGTAAGTTGGGATCAAGCTGCCACACAGCTGGGTGGAGGACAGACTTCAGACATCTAACTTCCAGTTATGAATCCCTCTCTTAAGAAATCTGGTTTGGATAACAAGAATAGTAATTCTTCCTGCAGCCAGGTGAGAAACGTATAATCAAAGTACACAGTTTGGAGTTTTGTGGGTTTTTTTCGTTTATTTGCTTTTATTTTATTGCCATCTCTGTTACATATATTTCTAGATCTTAGTTTTCCTGTACAAGATGTACATCTTGTGGTAAGTTCTCAGAGTAATGGAGTTCTTTAATTTATTTTTTTATTTTCAGTCTTAAAATACAATCAGTATCACATATGCAGAAACTGGATGAACATAACTGGATCAAAACATGATTCACTGCATTAATAGCATGCTTCTGGGCATTACAGCAGTATCTTGGAAATTTAAATGTATTCAATCAACCCTACCAACAGTCAAAATAGATTTTCAGTCTAAACCGTGTTACTGTGATACTCCACAGTTACAAGAGTCTTAAAGACAGATTAAAAATGAGAAATTTGAAAACTGTTTTTCCATGTTTTATCAACAAACCTACAGTAGTCTCTATGAAAACTGTTATGCCCTACCTTGTGTGTACAAAAACCAAACTTTGCCATATTTAACTGCAACATTCCAGATTGATGCTGGTATAACATGAGAACAGTATTTTACTCTTTAAGGAGCCCTAGTAGGGCAGATGTTCTTATTTCAGAATAATATATTGGAGGAAAGTTATCTACTCATTGGTTTTTATACTTACAGATGATGATTTTTGTATTAGTTCTGCTCTTTTTATTAGATCTGCCTAAGATGCAGATAATTTTCCCCACAGCAGCTCTCATAGGGCTGTGCTTTGCATTGGTAGCTAAAAAGGTGCTGATAACTGTCGCTGTTGTGACAGTCAAGAAAGACACAAGCAGTCTAGTTCAGAGCAGTATACAGCTGGTCTGTTGGCTCCCTAGCCCCCTTGGATGAGGATGTCGACCTTGCAAACTTTCGAGTGTATCCTTGAGATAAGAAAGTCATGTACGCAACCCTGAAGAAGGAACAGTCTTGGCATAACAAAGTGATCCACAAGGAGTATTCGCCCCTTCCCGCTGTAATTTCCAAACCAAAGGATGTGCTTGTTTTATTATTACACCTGTACCATGTTTTTTTTTAATCTCAGACAGAAATCCAAGCTGTCAGGTGAATTTTCCGTTGAACAGCAGCGTCTCTCCAACATTCCTGCTGAAGTTCCAACTTGGAAAACTTTACTGCTGTTAATCACCAGCAAATTTGAGTGACATACCTGGAAAATGCATCCACAGCCTTATATTGTCTATTAAATTAATTGCAAAAGCCATGTTGTCTTCAGTGGATGGAAAATGAGCTCCTGGATTGTGCTCTAAGGGTGTCAAAGTATCCCTTGACCCCCTCTTGCCTTCACTGCTCATTAAATGGTTGAATAACCCCAATTAATGCCACTAATAATTGATCACATGAACTTATTGCCACTAATATTTCCTCTAAGAACAGGAAGAGACCACTTCAAGAAACAACAAGTAATTGTCCTTCCCTTTGTCAGAGCTCAACAAAAGTGCTGGTGATTATTTTTCAACATTATTAAACACATTATTTCATTAAAATTAAATAATCTGGGGAAACTGCAGGAAGATTAAATATGATGTAAAGGCTTTCTGGCCAAACAAACATTACTCTTAACTTATTAATGCTATTTTATCATATAAACAGTGCTTTTTAAGGCTACACTTAATATAGTCTTGAATGAGTCCCCCGTTGCCACGTTCGGGGGGCTCGGCAGGTGCTTTGAGGAGGATCCCTTCTTCAGGAATCCCTTTGCTGGCCACCACGAGCACATGAGGCAGATGATGAGGAGCTTCTCAGAGCCCTTTGGGAGGGAGCCATTGCTGAGCCTGCTGGAGGGCAGGGACAGAGCAGACAGAGCGCTGCAGCGGAGAGCGTGTCCAGACTCCTGGCTGGCTCCTGGGGGGAACCGCAGAGATGCAGATTTTGGGGATCCATTTTCTGCCATGGACAGGATGATGTCAAACATGAGGAACAGTATGCTGGAAATGCACAGGAAATTTGATGACCTGTCCACGTACCCCGATGGACACACGTTCAGCTCCTCCTCCATGATGACTTATTCCAAAGTGGAGGATGAACCTCCAAAGGTTTTCCAAGCCTCGGTCCAGATTCGCACAGCCCCGGGAGGTGTTAAGGAGACAAGAAAAGCACTTAAGGACTCTGAAAGTGGCCTGGAACAAATGGCCGTTGGCCATCACATCCAGGGTTGGGCTCATGTTATCAAAAACTCCAAGAACTGCAAGACTGGGGATGAGGAGATGAACCAAGAGTTCATCAACCTGGATGAAAATGAGGCCCAGAGCTTTGATGAGGAGTAGCAGAAGGAGGTCTTGAAGTTCAAGCCAGAACTAGAAGCTCTTTAGAAGCTCCAAAATACAGAAGTATCAATTACAAGGAGAATGGATCAAGAAGAGAGAAGCTACTTGGAACTGAAGATTCCAGAGTGTCCAAAGATTCCTTGGAGTCTCTCAGTGTGAAAGGAACACATGTCCCCCTCAACAAAAGCAGCAGGAAATGTGGCCCCATTCCCCTGAGATGGAGTTTCTCCAGAGCAGATAATGGTGCTCATGTCCATACAAATACACAGGACACATGACCAATCTCTGTGTTGTGCCTTTGCTCCTCCTGAATGTTCCTCAACCTTCAGCTCCTCAGTTAAACCCTCTCCTTTCAGTGAACTAAAAACCCAACCACTTTCTCCCTGAAAGCACTTTATGTATTATCACCAATTCTGTTTAAAAAATAATTGATTTGCAAAGTTTTTCTGCTACAACTGCACCGGTCTCACACTTTGTCAAGCCTGGCAGTGTAGCTACTTTTTCCCACTCTATAAGTTGCACAGAAAATAAATTCTCTTCAGTTTGTGTGGCTGAAATGATTTTTAGATGATACTTAATAGGAATTCAAATGCATTAGAGCCAACAGACCAGCTGTGCACCCTCACAGATAAACACCAACGCTCTGACTACAGCTGAGCAGTGCTGGCACAGCATCAGCTCTGTCTCTCCAATATTCCCCCCTCACAAGTAGGATGGGGCTGGTCCAAATCCTGGGAGCAGACATAACCAGGACAGCTGACCCAAACTGACCAAAGGGATATTCCATACCATGTGATGCCTTCTCAGGTATAAAAGCTAAGAGAAAGGAAGAAAATGGCAAGGGGAGAATGGGGGCGGGGAGCATTATTTACATTTACCTTCTGTAGCAACAACTACTTGTGCCAAAGCCCAGCTTCCAAACAGGTGGCAACATCGCTTGCTGATGGGAAATATAAAATAAATCTTTTGATTTTTTTCCTTTGCTCGCATGCACATGACCCTCATTTTTGCTTTAGTAAGCTGCCTTTATCTTGATCTGCAAGGGCTTTTTCCCACCTTATTTTCTCTCTCTCTGGCCCCTATCCTGTAGAGGAGGGAAGTGATAGAATGGCTTGGTGGGCATGTAGCATTCAGCCATGGTCAACACACCACAGTCTTAAAAATCTGTTAATATTTGATAATGACAGGATTTTTTGAATTACAAATTTTATCATATCAGCTTTTGAAAATACTACTTCCTGTTACTGAAAAGAATGAAGGCAGAAATATATTCGTTTGAGGGTACTCCTTTCTCTAGTCTCTTAAATGTTTACTTGACTTTTGTTTCAATGCAATATGAGTAACACTGGAAAGATTCACTGTGGCTGAAGTGAAATAACAATATTTTTATCCCTAAAAAGAAACTCAAAATTTCACTGTCCTAAATAACAATGAAAGGACAAGGTTAAAAAAAAAATAAAATGAGGTAAAAAATGAAGTATTAAAAATCTTTTGCAAAGAAAATTCCAAAAAGAGATGTAATTATTTATTTATGTATCAAACCTGAATCTTGTATGAATATGTTTTTACCTAGTTGATGAAAAGTTATTGTGAAATCAAAAGAATGCCAAATTTCAGGGGTAATACCTGTGTGGTAATCATAAGGAATTTAAATACTGTATTCATAGATATTCAAAGTTTCAAGGACCACGGGACTGAAATATGAGACCAACAAAATCTTGATGATAGTATAAAGTTCATGGGGTAGAAAGAGCTCCTTGCTCAGCATTTTGTTGGAGGGTAATGTACTCGGTATATAACAGTGCATCCCTTATTACTATGGATATATATCAGCAGTTTTTCACAGAGACTGAAGTAAGAGAATAATTAAATTGTTAATGTACACAAATACAAATGTGTATAAATATTTAATGTTCATATTGATACATTAGTCAGTATAATGATGATGATATATTAATTATTGCTTTAATTTCTTTACTGACTACTATTTACTATGAAAAGTTTAATTGTTACAGATGATGGTCTCTTCTGTTTAATTCTTAATTCTCTCTTCCTTTCTCTGTCTTGCAATCAAGTGTTTTCATTTATTAAATTGTATCTTACAAATAGATTCAATCATCTCATCAAAATATATTCCCAATTTAAACTCATCACGGCAAAGCACTGTGCATACATGATCAGCAGTATTCCTCACCATTTAGTACGTGAGTGGATACAGCTATCATATTCATAATGATCCACAGTCAATGACTTTGACTATGCAAGTAACGCTAAATTAAATAATTTATATTTCAGTTTCCTGAAATACAGAGAAAAAAAGATGGAAAAACTTAATATCTGGAGGATAATAGGAGCAGATGTCTGATAGAATGCTTCTTCTATAAATAACTAAAGACACCATACGGAATGACAAAATTTGGGATGTTCTTCTTTGCTTCCACCTTATATTGGAGAATTTATGTTATTTACAGAGATGAGGTATTTGCACTTATTTTTATTCTATATCTATTCTTTCATATTATTCATTTTTCAGTGTAAATTAGACTAAACTAGATAGCTCCCTGGGATATACTAGTCATCAGAAACTAGTCATCATAAAAACTCCAATGACAATGCATTGAGGTTTTTGCGGTAGAAATTGCATGCTGTTGACACTTCTCCCGTGCATTTCATGTGCTTTCTCAGTCATTCTGTTAGCACAGAGAAGCTAACTTTATCGTAAAGTTTTTATTTGGTTTTTAGCTGCCTTTCCTTTAAATTCAGAAGAGACTGGACTTTCTTCTGGTCTGAGAGTGGTAGAAACCAAGCTTAGTCCAGCTTCAGGAGCTAGCATCAGCAAATACTAATGAGGCACTGCTGGCCACATTGGCCAGTGCTGCCTTGCAAGAGGGAATTTCCCTGTTAAAAGAGGAATGGATCAAACTGAGAGCACAAGAAATTGGCATCTGGAATAGAGAAAGGTGAGAGTAAAAGAAAATGTCTGAAGTGCAGAACAGGGCCTTTTGCACAGTCTTCAAGTTTTTACGTTATTTTGTCTTCTGAATTGTCACTGCAAAGTCCCTTTTTAAACGTATCATGTAATTACATTTTTGACTATATGAGTATTTGGAAACATCAGCTGAAAGACCATTCCAGGTAGACCAGCCAACACCGAAACTCTAAATTCCTCTTTTTCACATCACAAAATCTGGACACAGTTCAGGACATTTGGTGATCTCTGCTCAACACATGACCAAGAAAAGATAGCAGGCTGGTCACAAGTGCTGTGAATTCACATAGACCTGTCACAAACTTGGATGGTGGTTGTCTCTGTTACACATGACCCAGATTAGTGCTGTTTTCCCATTGCTTTTGGGAGAGCGCATTTACTCAAGAGTAACTTACAAAACTCTGTAGTGCAGTACTGCGTATGCATGTAGTTTGTCTGTAGCTGGCTTAAATGTTATTGTGATGTATCTCTTATAATTTATATCTGATACTTCAGACTGTTATGAAACACAACGCAACCTGTAAATCTGAAAGACAGATTCACAGAATGAATATTATTTTCAATATCAGTAATGATAATATGAGGACAAGTTGATCAAAAGGCCTATTTTCCACTGTTAAAAAAAAAAATCCAGAATCCTTGTGGAGAGTAAGGAGGAAAAAAAATGTTCAGTTCAGAACAAGAACCAGGAGTTTTCAGGGAAATACTAAATTGACACAGAAATACCATGATGATTTGGAGTCTTTTAGTTTGGTTCGCGCCCCTCCCCCCCCGCCCTCCCCCATTTCTGAAAAGTTGTGTTATGGGGAAGTTATTCAAATGAAATTGTGCCAGGAAACTTTCACTTTCAAGATCCATATATCTGTATCTGACTTTCTGCTTTTTTATTCTGAGCTCTTCATAGCAAACTGCTCATAGTAAATATTGATCTTATCGAGCTACACTTCTTAGTTTGAATTCTTACACTTTTTTCTTTGGAAGGGGGGAAGATTGGGAAGAACTTTCTTTAATCCTTATAGAATCATACTTATATAGAATTCAATTTTTTTTCGTTATATTCTTACATGTCATATTTGGATAATTCTTTACAAGAGTCAAACAAGGAAATTATATCCAAATTTGTTCTTCCTTATATACATAAAAATTCTGAGTCTTTAAAAAGCGTATACATTTCAGGTAATACTTCAGAAATTAAATCAAATTAAAAAACTAAATATTGCTTATATTAGAAAATTCTATATAATTTCTCCCCATAGGGCTTATCTGTATCTCTGCCTCCCAAGATTTATCCACACAAACACAATAGTTTTTTGGACAACTATTTCTCCCTTTCTGCTGAGATGTTTTATATCACTTTTTTTTTTTTCTCTTTTTTATTAGTGGGAAGCAATACCATCCAGAGTGTCCCTGACAGGCTTGAGGAGTAGGCCCATTTGAACTCAATGAAATTCAACGAGGCCAAGTGCAAGGTCCTGCATCTGGGTCAGTGCAACCCCAGTATCAGGACAAACTGCTGGACAAACTAAGAGCAGCTGCCCTGCGAAGCACTTTTGGATATTGTTTGGTGAAAACTGGACATGAGCTGACAATGTGTGCTTGCAGCCCATAATAACAATAGTATCTTGGACCTCATGGCCAGTAGATTGAAGGAGGTGATTTTTGTCCTCTTCTATGCTCTCATGAGATCACACGTGGAGCACTGTATCAGCTCCGAGCCCTCTGTACAAGATGTGGACCTGCTGGAGCAGGTCCAGAGGAGGACCACAAAAATGGTCAGAAGGCAGGAGCATCTCTCCTACGAAGACAAACTGTGAGATCCAAGTTGTTCAGCCTGAAGAGGAGAAGGCTTCTAATAGTGGCCTTTCAACATATAAAAGGAGCTTATAAGAAAGGAGATAGACTTTTTACCAAGGCCTTTAGTGACAAGGTCAATGTTTTTAAACTGAGAGTAAATTGAAATTGGACATAAGGAAGAAATTCTTTAAGATGAGGGTGGAAAAAAGCTGGAACAAGTTGTCCAGAGAGGTTGAATACCTGAATCTTTTATATTTTTATCAAGTTGGCGAAAAGTTATTGGGAATTCAAAGATGTCCCATCTTTGGAAGTCGGCTTGGATGGGGTTTTGAGCAACCTGATCAAGCAAAAGATGTCTCTGCCTATGTTAAGGGGACTGGGCAAGATGATCATTATAGATCTCTTCTAACCCTTCAAATTCAAACCATTCAATGATCCCATCAAAAATTTAATGAATGGACAGCTAGAAAGTAAGGCACTTTCAGCGTTTTTTCAAGACTATCAGTTTTTGCTTTATTCTTTAAGACATATTGTAAAAGACGTATTGATAAAAATAAACTTTAAAATAACTTTAAAACTATTAGAACTGAATGACTAACAACAGAGTCAGCAGGCTCCCACAAAGTTTTCAAGCCCTGAAATATGTTATAATATTAAAAGCAAAGCTAAACCTATCACCCAGTGAAATAAAGGGAGGCAGGTCAATATATGGATTCGTGTTGGGTTTTTTTTCCAGAAAACATACATTGTATAGAAATACATCTGCATCAGCTTTCAAATGCTTACACAGCATTACCTCACTGACATATACTCAAAGATTTATCTGCTTTATTTGTACAGATAACCATTACATATTTTGTGATGGAAGACCACATTACTTGATACATATATGCAGCATAAGAGGTTGTTGCATTTACATTTTTATCTAATAGGTTATGCTGGACCAGAAATTTAGAGTTTAGGTTTACACACTTTTTTATTTGGTAATGTAAGATGAATCAAAGAGGTAAATGCACACGTGCCTATCTCAAATAGGTGATATAGGAATGATAGACGAGCAGTATTTTCTGTTTCTGCCTAGCTAGAGCAGCTGTGTCAAGTTCCTCTGCACTTCTCAGTTCACTGTTGTTTCAGATGAATAGAATGAACTATCTTTAAATTATTGTAGAGTATTTATTCAAACATAATTCTTGCACACAGTGTTGTACTACATTGCAACATGCAGCACAGAGTGTGGTGCAGCTACTACCCCTAGCAACACTGGCAGGAGTCTGTTGGTATTGATGCCCAAATGGGAGAAAAAGAATCTCCAGGCAAATTAGATAAGATAGAGAACAGCTCTTTTAATGCAGGCCTTCTGGCCACAGAGTATGCAAGTTGCACACTCACATACAGAATTCTTACATGGTTATATCATTTACTAATTATCATATCTAATAGGGACATTCAATCCTAAGACCCCTTTTGCCCTGGTACCATCATCAGAACTGCCCCACTGGAGTCCCTCCAACAGTCTTGGGCCTTCTATCTTGTTTTGTCCAGCATACCTCTTGTTGTTCTGGTCCAGGTGCACGTCCCAACAAAATCCAAAGGAATGTTCTTGCTAAATATCTATTGCCTTGAAAAGATGGTTAAAAGACGGCTAAACAGTTAAAAAGAAGCTTTAGGAATGTGACACACAAACTGTGAGAAAGTAACGGTCTAACGTGAAAGGAAACTACAGCCACATTAAAATCCACAAAAAGCTAAAAATCTTAAAAATTCTAAGGCATGGGTTCAATGACTAAGAAGAGGGGTTTGCTGTTTTTCTAAGTAGTTACAGAAGTTAACGTCATCAAATAAATAGATAATTAGAAACTTCGAACCTGAAAAGTCAGAACCCAAGTGAAGATATTTAAAGTGCAAAATGTTTAATTTTAGACTTCCACATTCAAGTTTTTAGGCTTAAGTTAGGTATCTGAGACAAGCCTAAGTCTCAGTACACTTTGATAGATGGATCTGGATAGAACATTCAAGTTTTGCTCTTCAGAGAAGAGGAATAAGGAGTTAGTTAACTTTAGATGGCCCCTGGGAAAACCTAAAGCTTCATCAAAATTAATAAAACATAGTAAGAATCACAGCCAAAGCCAAAGTTTCATAAGAAATTAAAAATGGGGAGTTTCTATAAAATACTCAGTAATGTGTTTGCAAACAGAAAAGATAGACTACTTTGTTCATAAATACAACCTGAAAATGATGAAGGCATACTTGTCAAAGAAATCTTCACTTAATTCACTTGGTGAAATGTTTACATATTTTAAAAAAATACTAAGTATATTAACAGTTTAGCAAAGTGAGTAATGTCACATAGCAGAGCATGTGGAAGGAGAGGAAATTTTTGTAAGGCACTATGGAGTGTTTCTTTGCATTGTGGAAACATATATGCAATATTTTTCTTCCCAATGGGGAAATACTTTGCCAATCTGGAATATTTTTATTTTTTTTTCCTTCTTAAGTACAACAACCTCTATATGGTACAATCAATACCAATCAATGTAAGTGGATGTTGATTATCAAAAACAAACAAAAATAATCCCCAACTTCCCCTAACATAGTGTTCTAGTTTTAGGAAAGGCTGCTATGGCCCTGCAGACTTCCACTGCAACCCAACAGACTGCTCAGCCCAGGGCAGAAGAGTCTTTTTAAGTGGAAGAGGAAACTGAGTTTGGTTCTTCCAGTAAAAAAAAAACAAAACAGGAGTATGTTTTTAAACTCTGGTCCCTCAAGGATGCAGGTGCAAGCCACAGAACCCTTTAATTAGGTAACAATGTCTTTCAGATATCTGGTATTCCTGTCATACTTTTGTGCTGTTCTTTTTAGGTAAACCAGACCCCCAGAGTGGCACGCATGAGAAACCATGAAGTCCCTTCAGCTGAGTAAGAATAAAAATTAAAAATCCCTGCAAATCGCTTGCTTGGTATTTTAATTTGCGCTTCATCCTAACATAGGCACTCTCTGCCTTAAGCTTTTTAACTTTTTTCCTAACTCATTTATGGGTGAAACCTCTGACATATATATATGTTTATTAGGACTTCGAAACCAAGGAAGAAACCATATTATGATTCTGTGTTGAAAAGCGGTGACAACACACATGAGTTAGAACCTCAAACTAATTCAAAGCATCCCCTGTGATCCTTGGGCCACTGTAAAGAATGAAGATGCAGAATTGCATTTATAAACCAAGGGATTTCTCTTAATAGATATCATTAAAAAAGGGAAAAAATTTAGTTCAATTCGACACAGTTTGGTTGTTAACCTTGTTCAGCACACTACTGTTTCTTGCCTTTTGCACATTACCTTTCTGGAAAAAAACATTTTTTATAAATGATCCTCCATTTACATTCTGAATTTTCATTATGTCAGTCATTCGATCCCATTTCAGTGGTGAAATCTGTGGGCCTCTGGCTATTTTAATGTGATACCTTTCATGTTATAATTGATGCTTTCAGAGGAAACCCAAGTCCTCAACGAACATCAGCTAAAATGTTAAGAGTGCCTCAAAGTCCCTCTGGTATTATATTTTATAACCATGAAAGAAATGTCATTATTGTAAATTCTCAGCCTTTGTCTGAAAAACTTGTACCAGTTCCCTTGAGCATCAGTTCAGTTAATTAATTCAAACAATTTCCCCTCTAATCTCTAAAATATTTTCATATTTAAGACAATAAATGGAACACTTAAGGGGCTCATTCGTTGCTGGTCATTAATGTGCCATGGAATTAAAGGAATTATTGCTGGCCTTTGGTGACATGAATAATTTTAATATGGTTTGGACCGTATAAGGTTAAAATTATGACCTCTCAGTGCTCTGAGCAAATGAATATAATGAAATCCTTTGAATAGGACTTGCCACTCCTTTGCCTTTCTTGAAACCTAATTTGATACTTAACCACATGATTTATGCCAATTTTGGAATCATATTATTCAATGATAACTTTAAAATTAGTAATTAATTTAGCGATGGATTCATTGCATTTCCCTTGAACCAGTGCATAAGGTTAATGCAATTGGAGTCTGATGGGTCTGGTAACTTTGACAGTAATTGGTTATTATGTTATATGTTAAGATAAGGAGTCAGCAGTTGAGAATCCCCATGGGATTTGCATGAGACAGAACTTTTTGTTTGCAAATCTCTATTCCTCCCTTCAAACACTTCTTTTAAATTCATAACAGAGTTATTTTTGACCTTCATGGTGATATTTTACAAGGCTTAGGTCTAACTAATGTACAACACCAGATAATAGCAATGCAGCAAAAAACATCTCTCATAGGGAGATCAACAAAGCAACCAAAGGTTTCCTCTTAGTGCTCAAATGTAGTATTTCAGTGCAACCGCCAAAATAACATGCTGTCACCATGGAAAGATATGAGTTTCTTGATGTTATCTGATGTCCAGAATCAAAAGTTTATACTAAAGTCCAAAATCTATATTAATGTTTTGGTCATTACTTACTGGAAACCTTTTCTATAATTTTAAATTTTATTGTTCATAGTTATAAAATCCTGAATAAAAAACTTTCAAACAATAAGTTGCATTGATCATCTTCTGTCAAAAACTAAACTTAAGGAAAAGAATGAAGAAAATATTTGTGTGCTTATTAGCTCATTTTATGAATAAGATACCTATGGAAAACTTTATGTTGTGATAGTACATAGTTTAAACATGTTTTCAACATTATAAAATATTTAAAAGATAATAGATAAGGATAATACAGTTCAATCAAATATATTATACAAGACTCTTTTCATTCAGTTTCCCTTTGCAGCCAAATCATTAGAAAGCTTTTACAGCTTATGAATTGATTTACCACATTCACTAAGATTTTTAAAGAACTCTTTAAAGATGTAACACCTTACAAGTATGCGTGAAAGAAAACTGTCCAGAGTACGTATTCGTATCTTGATGTTTATATGAGCATAATTTATCACATCTAAACTTTTATAATTCCAAAGGAAAAAAATAATTCCACTTCTGAATTTCTGAAATATTCATAGATAAAATGTTAGGGTGATTGCAAGAGGGAAAAACATTAAAATCCTGTTTTAAAGACTGTGGAAATTAAAAGAGGTTTCTGAAAAGGAGTGACACCAAATGCATTGTCATGAGGGACAAGCCTCTGAGAAAAGTCTGCAGTCAGGTCAACAGAAATTAAATGAAAGGTTATATGAAAATATTGCATGTCATATATCTCAAAGTACATCTTCTGAAAGTCACGTTTTCATGCATTAGATTAGGCACTGTCAGTTACTTTTATTTCTGAGGCATAGCATCAGTCACATTTGTTTAGACAATGTGCTACAAAAGGACTTGACATGATGCACTGGAATACATGGCACTTCAACCAGGAAATTTAGAAATAGTACTTGAGCATTTTCCACCTGTCTGAACAACCAAACACCTAAACATGATTTTCCAGCCTTTGCTTAAAGTTGGTCCCAAGTTTTCAAAAGTCGAAAGTACAAGAAATTTGGACTGATTTTCACTGTCAGAGCTATGTGAGGAACACTGCATGCTATGTGTTTTGGAACAGTGCATTCCTGTAAGCCACAGCCATGCCCCATTCTACTAGCATCCAATTGCACTACAAAATAACAAATATATTTCAAATTAGGGGCTTAGATACCTATTTGGATTTTTTCCAAAGTACCACTTAGCACACATAGAAGAGGGCTGGGGAATTTTAATTTCCCTGGAATAGACATCGCATCATGGTTGAAGGCAGAAGCCACAGTTCAATTCTACTACAAACACCCCCAAGAGGATCTGAACTTCACTGCTTGCTTCTGTCATTAGCACCTGGCATGAAATGAACAAATTTAATGTTACTGTGAAACACTGTGGGGGAAAAATCATCTGTCATGAAAAAATTCAATCCAGAATGGGACCATGTGCCAATTCAAAGTATGTTTCTCACGCATGTATATTAAATCATAATAAATATAGCCTATGACCTGCCTATCCTGAACTTGACTTATTACCCAGTAAGGCAATGCAAATTAAAAAGTTATATTATATAAAATATATATAGTTTATAAACTCTGTCTTTATCTGAGCAAATTTTCATACTATTTCTAACACCAAGACAACTGAGAAAAATAGGTAGTTTAAAAAAATTTGCTGCCATTTTCAATAAAAATTGCACTCATATTTTGACACTTATTATTGAGGCCTGATGGCATGACAAGGCACTTAAAACCTCTTGACTTCATGTTCAAAAATCCTAGCACTATTGAAGAAAAAGAAAACAGATTAAAAGGGCTATCTTAAGGACAAAAAAGGCTTTAATAACCTACCTTAAAGTGTGCAATTTCTTTTCCTTAGATCAGGTTTTTACTCTAAGTGCATAGATCTCTCACTATGTTCCAGAATATTAATACTCTTGTGAAAGTGAATGTATTCTCATCCTTATATCTTATAATCCTTAGAGTATTACATTTTATTTCATGGCTTATGCTACATGCTTTTCTGCAAAGGCATAAGGTAGAATTTGCAACCTCAGATGATATTTGCTGATCCAGAGGGCTGCAGCCAAAACATGGGATAAAAGCAACTAGTGCTGCTTCTCAGCAGTTTCAAAGAAATCCGTCATCATTAATTCTCTGAAACTGCAGATAATAGATAATCACAAAGAATATTTTCCTTTCTCTTCCTCTGCATCTCCTCTTATCTGTTGGATGTTACTTTATGGGATTTCTAAAACTGGCGGATTTCTAGGACTAGTGCAAATGTTAGTGCCACTAAATTATCCTAGAGTGTCAAATGAAACTTAATGTAGAAAATCTGGGCTAAATACCATTAAAAAAACCCCAAAATGTCCAGAAGACATCTTTTCAAAGGAAGAGTTCAAATACCCACTATGGAATCATTTCTTTTGCACTGGACGCCATGCACGAGAATACAAAAACAATTCTGAGTTGGAAAGATAGATAGAGGCACTATTGTAGATCTTTTTCACCTCAAACTTATACTAATTATCTCATTTATGACAGAGTTTACTAAAAATTCAAGTACCAATACACCAATGATGAAAAATTCTGCTGTATTTTGAAAAGGATAAATTGCATCTTCATAGTAACTTACAGGATGAATTTGAGGTTATGTATTTTCATGTTGTAAATGAAAGTCAATCCTTTTGGGCAAACTCTTAAAACTAAATTTTTTTCCATTAGTGTATGAAGAGAGGGCATACCATCAATTTTGGTACTCATCAATCCAGCTTCTTTTTGTGGTGAAACTGTTTATCCTATTCATGCATAAGAAATTGAGCATTTTCTCTTTAGTAAACATGTTTCCTTTCTCATGGTCTCCGTTTCTGTTTCATTATGCTGACTATTGTTAGCTAGTACTTTAATTTGTCAGTTATTCCTGACAGCACTTAGCAAATACCCAGGTCTAAATGATAAAGGAGTTCTTATCCTCACCCTTGCAACTTCAGCAACACTATCCCATTTTCTTCTGCATCTCTCTGATATCTAAGTTTCTGGTATGTAAATCTAATTTTCT